>NW_019384833.1:173502-223122 GCF_000671375.1 Centruroides sculpturatus
GGCTACTCAAATATTTTACGTTTTTGATACTAAATTAACTTCTGAAGTATAATTTTTTATTGTTTTTATATTTTTCAATATATTTATTTTGTTTGTACAAAATAAAAAAATAATTTTTAACGATACAATAGTCTTCGTTAGGCTTAACATCGACGAAAATTCAACGCGAAGCGACACGCAACAGAGAAAAATTTCAACACGGGATAAATTAATATATTTTTCCGTACATAATTGGTTATCCGAAAAATAAGTTATCCGAACAACCCGAGTCCCCAATTGATTCGGATAAACGATATATATACAGTACTGTATCCATGATTTTCAAATTGTCAAAGGCTGTAAGATTAGAAGAAGAAATAAACGATAAAGTTCTTTTAATTAGTAGCGAGTAATTAATAATCAGATAGATTTTCCAATTTTTTATCCACATTAGATAAGATCGCAACTATTATGTAATTGCATATAGGTAAAAATGTAACTGCTGTTACTTAAATAATTCAATAATTTCATATTATTTTTCCAGGTTGCTGAGGATTTTCAGTAAAATGGTAATAAAAAGTTTGTATTCGTTTATTAAAGATAAAAAGCTTGGTACTAAAGTCTCCTTACAAACACTGGCAGAAGAATTTATACAGAAACATCAGGAAACTCCTACCATATTTATCGACTGTTCAAATATACATATATTATATCATTTCAATAATAAATACTCAAAATATGGATGGAATTGGAATATGATTGTAAAAAGATTCAAAATCTTTGTTAGAAATTTACGAGAAATAGGAATAGAACCCAAGGTCTACTTCAGAGGCAAATTTGGTGGTTTTGATGCAAAAAAATGGATAAATTGGGTAGAAACTGATTACAATATCGCCTGTAAAATTTACGAATCTATAGATTCAAATGAAAAATCTGATATTAAAACGCTTAATTATGATCTTACATATTTTCGCTTCATTTTAAAATACGAATGCAAATGTCAAGTGTATAATATAATAGAAAATATATATCCAAAACTTGCTGACATTGCTGCAAAGCAAGATAATTGTTTAGGAATAATTTCTATGAATTTGGAGTATATACTATTCGATACGAAACCATATTTCACATTCTATAAGATGGATTTCGATAACCTGTCAACAGATATGTTAAATGCATCTGAATTAATCAGGGAAACAAGCTTAAATCTCTCTCAATTGAAACTTCTTAGCTGTTTACTAGGAAATGAACTAATACCGAAAGAAAAGATGCTTCCTTTCTATGAAATAATAAATTATGTTTCTATAACTCCATCAGAACAAGTTCAGAAAGTTATAGAACTAATTAGACGTAACAATTGGTCTGGATCATTCGATGAATTACCTGAAATTTCAAGAGTTACTGGTATCGAAGAAGAATTTTTGCATAAAGGATTGTCTTCTTATCAGATTTGTTTTCAAAACAATACAGATGAAGACGATTCTTATCCATCATCACAAATATTGAAAACAATAGAAGAAAAATGGAAAAGAAGCGAAGTTCCATCAGGATTTTATGACATTGTAAAAAGGCATATCTTTGTAGATAAAAGCAATTTAGAAGACAGCATGGACGGTACATTTCCACGTACTGCTCTCTTATACAGACCGATGAGGCAAAAAATGTATCGTGTGATATTTGGAAATGATAATGTTGTAGTAAATGAATGGTGCATGTACGATCAATCTAATTATGATGAAGCAGATGAAGTAACCATTCACGAAGAAAGATTTGACGGTAGGACTTATTGATTGTATGTAAAATTGATCTACCTAATTCTAATCGTTTTAACATTTTGCAGGATTCATTCCTCCTCTTGATGAACTCTTAAGTAACAACATAGAATTACAGACGACTCGTTGGAAACTGTTTCTTTATTGTTTAGATATACAAATTTCTATGGAAACGCTTCAGAAACTCAATCCTTCTCATGTCAGTTTGTGTTGTATTTTAAACTATATGCTGAAAAATGGAGTAAAGTTGAAGAAACGAGAACTGATGGCATTTATCTGTCAAGCTCTTCATCCGTTAAATGAAAACAAAAGATTATTAAATTGGATGAATGTAAGGAAATATTATAATTATATATTTAGAACGTTAAATTAATATCACAATAACGATTTGAATTTTATAAATATAATTAAAACTTATTATAATTCAACTAATATTATACAGGTAGAATTTTCCTCTACGACACTTCGATTGTGCAATTTACTGGAACGTGGAATATACAATTTGATGTATATAGTAACTGCGTGCGGATTTCCATTTCGTTTAAATGGTGTCATGCCCTGGAAAATTTTCAACAGGAAAATATTTCTTCACGTTTATGAAGAGTTACACAAAGAAAATGGCATAGAAACCGTCTCAAAAGGACTGGTAAAAGTACTTCTATAATCTTCATAACTTTATTTACAATGGATAATGATACGAATTATTTTCTTGCAGGAAAGAAATGCGAAATTATTTCGTAGTCTTGTTGATATAGTCATAGCAGACATGAACACATAATTTAATTACTGTTGTAAATGTATTTGAAAATAAAATGCAGCATTACACGAAGTAGTTTAGTTTGCATGTTATTTAAGAATTTAGTTACATTTAATCTTTTGATAATCATATAATAATATAATTGTAGTAATAACATTATAATTTTCGAAGTAATATAATAATTAATATAATAAGTAAAAACGAAGATATAAACATTTTACTGAGATGAATTAATAAATCGTGTTGAACACTCCGTGGCACAATAAAAGAGAATGCATGAGCGATATTTCATCACTGAAATAATTATATATTTTTTTTATGAAATACAATAGAAGCAGCATAATAGTTATACAAATCTCAGCATTCTTGTATCGATTCAAATATGTGTTTTGTATAGTTTGAATAAACATAATTCAACAATAAATTTTATCAAAATATTATAAATAATTATTAGGAAAATTGTTTCCAGTAATTATTAGATAAAGAGTATAATGTTGAACGGATAATTTTACAAGTTTCCGGTTAAACATTCGTGTATAACATAATTAAATATATAACTGTAAAAACAAAGTAGCAAGTCGCGGTATTATAATTAAAATTAGGTAAACATATAATTTTTCACTTAAAAACACATTTTATGTAGCATTTATATCACCTAAATAATGTTTAATGAAAATACAATATACACCTAAACCAACATTTATATTACTATATAACTAGCCACTTACATCATGATTGCAATAATTACAAAAATCATTCAGGAAAACTGATAAATAGTTAGCATTCATATGGTAATAACAGTAATGACAGGAACGTTTAAGCTCGTATAGGGTTGAGAAATATCTTGTGCAAGGTGGAAACTAGTCAGAAAAATAAAAAATGCGATTGTTTGAACTCTCGAAAGAATAAATTCCTATATTATCTGTTTTTCAAGACTTTAACTTCTACTTTTCGGTTATTCCATGTGAGACTTTTAAAGAATATATACAGTCGACTCCCCTATAACACTGTTGATTATTCCGTTTTATATGAATTCCATGTTGTACGAGTCACTTAGATTTTACAAATACGTGTGCCGGGATGTGAACGGCTTACGTATTTGTAAAATCTAAGCGACTTGTGAGTGCCTGTACAGTACATGCATTTTCATTACTAATGTATATTCATTACATAGGAGAACGTATACGCAGATCATACGTATTCATTAAGAAGATAATACTGAATTTAAATTTTTTTTTATTTAAAGCAATATTATGGAAAATGTTAAAATTACGAAAAATCCTATTTAATTTCATTATATAACTTGTGACGTTGAGAAAATTTTCATTTATATTACCTTCAAAGATTCACAAACAACCAGTGACAAATTGAAAATTTAATCCTGGGAACCGAGTTCAAAAGATAAAAATCTTTTTAATGCGAATTCAATAACATTCCCATCTTATGTGACGGTTAATTCACAAGTAGTGTAGAAATACAACACACGACTCTAAATATAAAAACAATATTAATTAGGAATAGATTTTCGAAAATATCGTAATATTTGTCTTTTTCTCTTTATATGTTGCTAGAGCATCTTGGTCACCCCCTACGGCTGTAACACTACAGACAAAGAAACATGAATGTAAATATCGAAGAAGCAACTTGTATGAGTTGTTTTCTTTCACCCTGTTGGTCAATAGCCCTCATTTATGATTTGAATTTTATGCAGATATGTTCCTGTAAACAGCCAATTTGCGAAATTAATAATGAGATTTTTTTTATTAAAATTAATTAATCGTTTCAAAGTTGTAGTGCACGGATTTGACTTCGGTAAAGTTATTTAAAGCTACTTTCTGATGTCAAAAACGACCTCCAATAGTTTTTTTAATTTTTTTAATTAATATATTTTATTATATATAAGTTTTATTAAATCGGGGGGTCGGAAATCGCGATTAAAATTTTAATTTTTTAAAAATGTTTTAAAATATAGGTGTAGCTAGTATTCACCCTACTTTAAACCCTTCTTCTCCTCCCGAGAAGTCTATGAGAATGTCCCGGAAAATACGACACCGGCTGTTCTCAAGGTCATCCAGCTGTGTAAACAATGACACATCGGTGTCAAATTTCGCAGAAAGGTGAGACAATGGAAAATAAAGTTTGAAGCTTTTTCTTCAAAATTAACGCATTTCTTTCGTTTTTTTTTCCAGTTTTAAGTAGTTTTTATGTTTAATTAAAAATTCCTTTAAAACATTCGTGCGTCGAGTGGTTAAATATCCGAAGCTAAAGATCATCTATATTCAATTTCTTCAGTTTTTATTCTGGCAAAATACTGCTGTTTTATTACGGCAATCGATGCAAATTTTAGGTGAATCTGCAATGTGTACTGGATTGCTTGACGTGTTCAAAAGTGATGCTAAAATAATAAAAACATATTTTTTAGAAGTGTTCCTAACTTATTCAATCACTTTTTCTTTTATCAGCCATAACAAGTTTAATATGATCAAAGAATTAAGAAACAGATACTTTTATGAAAAAAATTATTCTTGAGAATAATGCTCTGATGAGAAACGTCTGTCTTGTTTTCTCTTTAATTATCATTTTAGTAATTATTAGTTTTCAAGTTGTCCATATGACTGTTTTCTATCGTGCTTTTGCAAAAAATCAACAGTCTCAATTTGAAGCCTTTTTTTGTTCCATCGAACAAGAAGTGGTAATAAGTGTAATAATAGGAGGAATAGCATACGGTCTACTGTTATTCGTTTTATTATTACTTGTTTTTCAAAAAGAATTTGAAGAACTTTTTCGCGAATTGTCTAAGATAAGAAGAAACGACAGAGATCTGAAAATAAAGTTAAAATTTGATGAGCCGTCATGAAGAATTATGGATTTGTACAATTCAGTTAAACACAAAATACAAACTGGCTGTCGTATTCGTTTATTTCGGAATAATTTGGGCAACGAGTGTTTGGTACTACGCATATTTATATCTCGATATGCCAGAGTCGTTTAGAATTTGGGTTTTGATGATGATGATTTTTTTTCTGTTATCTGCATTATAATTGGCTGTTTGTTATGCTGCATCGCTTTTACGGTACTTTTACATTACTTTTAATAATGTTTTATTGCTGAATTTTACTTATTAATGTAATTTTTACTTTTCAGATGGAAAATGGATTTCAAAACATTCGACAATTTGGGATTTGTAATTTGCAATTGCATGAAAAGTTAAAGTACAAATATCTTTTGAATTTATTTTGATAATAAGTTAATTTTTGTATATAAAAAGATTAATAATAAATATTAATTTTTTTCTTAGATATTGAATTTTATGAAAAGATTAGGAAAAGTCTCATTGTGTCTGTAGATTGGATGTTTCTTCTGCATCAACTAGAGAATACCTTTCAACGTAATTTTACTAACTGAACTGTTTTAATATTGTATAAAAAGTAATATTCACGAGGTTTTAAAATAATGAGTGTTTTTCGCAATTTAAAAATAACACGATGATAAGTAACTGACATGAAAATTGGTGACCATCACCATTAGTGGCGATTTTTGAGATACAGGTAACCCCCGTATAACACGGCACTTCTATAGCACGGATTCGCTCTAACACGGTTCGAGAATTGGTACCATCCCCCGTATAACATGGCACTTTTATAGCACTGATTCACTCTAACACGGTTCGAGAATTGGTACCATCCCCCGTATAACACGGTCCTTTTATAGCACTGATTCACTCTAACACGGTTCGAGAATTGGGAACATCCCTGTATAACACAGTGCTTTTATTCGAGTGCAATTAATTCGAGATGTAACAGAACGATTACTATCGATGCATTTTATTTCCATCATGCGCTAAAAGATGGTAAAAATTTTTTCCGCTCTGGCTAATTTATTGTTATGCCTGAGCCCCTAATATAAATGAAGTAATATCATCATGTAGTGTACAAAATTGTAGAACTTTATGTATTTACTGTATGCAACTAATATTCATTAAAAACGTGTTATAAATTATAACATAGATATAAGTGCGTCATGAAGTAATACATAATATTTCAGATGCACCTATATATGTATACATGTTATGTGTATGAGTTTCAGTATACATATATACAGTCATACCTCCCGTAGGATTGCGAATCTACGATACGACTCTAGTATGATGGCAAACAAACCATTTCAGCATCTGTAATTTGAATTATTACTACTACTTTCATATTTTAAATTGCACATTCCAATATGATTTTAAACTACAACTTAAAAGTCTTTCAAATACAGAGTATTTATTATTTTCGTTTAGTCGCAACACTTTGTGCTTTGATACATTTGGGAAATTTCAGGGATGTAAGAACACGTAATGCGCGTAGAAATAATAATACTGTAATAATAATTTAAAAACTACAATACTATTTTAAACTAAAAATTTCTTCCTTTATAACAAAACTTTATGACATAAATTGAAAATTGCTATCGGTCGGGTAATTGNCCGAAGCTAAAGATCATCTATATTCAATTTCTTCAGTTTTTATTCTGGCAAAATACTGCTGTTTTATTACGGCAATCGATGCAAATTTTAGGTGAATCTGCAATGTGTACTGGATTGCTTGACGTGTTCAAAAGTGATGCTAAAATAATAAAAACATATTTTTTAGAAGTGTTCCTAACTTATTCAATCACTTTTTCTTTTATCAGCCGTAACAAGTTTAATATGATCAAAGAATTAAGAAACAGATACTTTTATGAAAAAAATTATTCTTGAGAATAATGCTCTGATGAGAAACGTCTGTCTTGTTTTCTCTTTAATTATCATTTTAGTAATTATTAGTTTTCAAGTTGTCCATATGACTGTTTTCTATCGTGCTTTTGCAAAAAATCAACAGTCTCAATTTGAAGCCTTTTTTTGTTCCATCGAACAAGAAGTGGTAATAAGTGTAATAATAGGAGGAATAGCATACGGTCTACTGTTATTCGTTTTATTATTACTTGTTTTTCAAAAAGAATTTGAAGAACTTTTTCGCGAATTGTCTAAGATAAGAAGAAACGACAGAGATCTGAAAATAAAGTTAAAATTTGATGAGCCGTCATGAAGAATTATGGATTTGTACAATTCAGTTAAACACAAAATACAAACTGGCTGTCGTATTCGTTTATTTCGGAATAATTTGGGCAACGAGTGTTTGGTACTACGCATATTTATATCTCGATATGCCAGAGTCGTTTAGAATTTGGGTTTTGATGATGATGATTTTTTTTCTGTTATCTGCATTATAATTGGCTGTTTGTTATGCTGCATCGCTTTTACGGTACTTTTACATTACTTTTAATAATGTTTTATTGCTGAATTTTACTTATTAATGTAATTTTTACTTTTCAGATGGAAAATGGATTTCAAGACATTCGACAATTTGGGATTTGTAATTTGCAATTGCATGAAAAGTTAAAGTACAAATATCTTTTGAATTTATTTTGATAATAAGTTAATTTTTGTATATAAAAAGATTAATAATAAATATTAATTTTTTTCTTAGATATTGAATTTTATGAAAAGATTAGGAAAAGTCTCATTGTGTCTGTAGATTGGATGTTTCTTCTGCATCAACTAGAGAATACCTTTCAACGTAATTTTACTAACTGAACTGTTTTAATATTGTATAAAAAGTAATATTCACGAGGTTTTAAAATAATGAGTGTTTTTCGCAATTTAAAAATAACACGATGATAAGTAACTGACATGAAAATTGGTGACCATCACCATTAGTGGCGATTTTTGAGATACAGGTAACCCCCGTATAACATGGTACTACTATACAAGGTCTGTTCAAAAAGTATCGGACCTTTTTTTTTCCGCGTAAACCAATGATGCGAGAGAGGCCTCCTTCGGTGGAGTTGTGGAGGGGACAGTCATGCACAGCCCTGAATTTTTTCCCGCCTGCAGGAAGCGTCAGTCGTTGGCAATCGGCGTATGAGTGAGGTCATGTAGTGCGCTCTCGTCGGATTTCACTAAGCTGGAAAATGCCTGAACAATGTGAGCAGCGATATTACATCAAATTTTGCCAAAAACCTTGGCGATACCCGTGTGTAAACCATTCGCGAGATTCAGCAGGCTTTCGGGGACGATCCTCGAGGCCAAAAAAAGCGCGGCAGGTCCGCAGCAATATCAAAGGTCATGTTGACAGTTTTTTCGACTCTCGTGGGGTGGTGTGTCGTGAGTACGCACCACAAGGCCAAACCATCCCAAAGGAGTACTACCAGGAGGTCCTTCGTCGTCTTTCCGATACAGTGCGATGCAAACGATGGGATCTGTGGTCGATCAAAACTTGGCAGCTCCATCGTGATAACGCATCCGCCCATTCTGCGCATCTGATTCGGGCTTTCGTCGCCAAACACAATACTCCTGTGGTTCGTCACGCTCCGTACTCTCTCCACATGGCTCCGTGTGACCTTTGGCTATTTCTCAAGCTGAAAATGCCGCTAAAAGGAACCCAAATTTAGTCGAGAGAAGACATCATGCGAAATGCGACGGACCGGCTGATAACCATTCCAAAAGATGCGTTCCAGCAGTGTTTCCAGCAATGGCAGGAACGCTGGAAGAAGTGTATACATTACCAAGGAGACTACTTTGAAGAGGATTAGGGTTTTGTACCTCAAAGTCAATAAATTTATTTTTGCCGACCAAAGGTCCGATACTTTTTGAACAGACCTTGTAGCACTGATTCACTCTAACACGGTTCGAGAATTGGGAACATCCCTGTATAACACAGTGCTTTTATTCGAGTGCAATTAATTCGAGATGTAACAGAACGATTACTATCGATGCATTTTATTTCCATCATGCGCTAAAAGATGGTAAAAATTTTTTCCGCTCTGGCTAATTTATTGTTATGCCTGAGCCCCTAATATAAATGAAGTAATATCATCATGTAGTGTACAAAATTGTAGAACTTTATGTATTTACTGTATGCAACTAATATTCATTAAAAACGTGTTATAAATTATAACATAGATATAAGTGCGTCATGAAGTAATACATAATATTTCAGATGCACCTATATATGTATACATGTTATGTGTATGAGTTTCAGTATACATATATACAGTTATACCTCCCGTAGGATTGCGAATCTACGATACGACTCTAGTATGATGGCAAACAAACCATTTCAGCATCTGTAATTTGAATTATTACTACTACTTTCATATTTTAAATTGCACATTCCAATATGATTTTAAACTACAACTTAAAAGTCTTTCAAATACAGAGTATTTATTATTTTCGTTTAGTCGCAACACTTTGTGCTTTGATACATTTGGGAAATTTCAGGGATGTAAGAACACGTAATGCGCGTAGAAATAATAATACTGTAATAATAATTTAAAAACTACAATACTATTTTAAACTAAAAATTTCTTCCTTTATAACAAAACTTTATGACATAAATTGAAAATTGCTATCGGTCGGGTAATTATAAATTTACATAAAATTATACTAATTACTTCCGCACGCAGTTTCGAAATGGTAATTATTTTCTGTTTACTATTTTATAAAAATAATTTCAATATTCCAATATTGATTTTTTGTCCTCAATTTCTAAAATTGTTAATGTAAATTAAATATAATTAATAGTTTTACTTCGTACAAAGTTTAAATCATAGTCTATAAAGTTTAAATTAATATACAACACGCCCCAATCGAAATCGATAAGAAGCAATTATAATGCTATAGTTTAGTTTGGGTATTAATTATTCATTTAAAAACTTTCGAAAGAGTTGTTTTCGTGATTTTAAAATCTCATCATGTAACTATTTTTGATCGCTTGATTGATTAAATCAGTGTTTATGAAAGTGAACAACATCTTTACGTGGGAGAGCGCTTGAATCATCCAAGATGGCGTTAGGCATGATAGGAGGCGATAGGGCATTACTACTAACAGTCAAAAGCAATGGTGCGATAATCCAAAAAAAAGTTTGAGAAGCAATGGATTAAATGAATAATTTATGCAAAATTATAACACATTAAAGTCACTACGCTCAGTCATCATAATTACGTTCACTTCTTCCAATTTTGGTTTTTCTGACCTTTCGGCTAATTTTTAACGCTTTCTGTGATGTATACACTAAGAGGTCGTTTTCAACAAGCCAATTATGAGTTCGGTCATGCCCAACAGTGGTGTGGCCGTGAAATTCGGGATAGTGACGAGTTCACACAATTTTTAAATTGTGCGGGCCTAGGATACCCAATCCCTACTGAAATTTCCAAACAATTCATTTTTTTTTTTTCGATACCTTTTACACATTTGCTACATAATTACATTATGCTGAATACGAAATTCCCTGAAATGTATTGCTCATTGTTTATTTTATTTATCCAAATTTATTATAGTCTGGACTGCGTTTAAATAGCACCATCAATGAAAATGGATTTAAAACCGACTCCTTGAAGGCAGTGGGAAGACAGTATTCGAAATTAAAATTTATTTCAATTGTGTGAATACGAAAGTGAATGAAAAGAGGTCCTGCTAGTTTAAACCCATCGTAAAAGACGGCTGGATGGCAGAGCAGTTAAGGTGGCACCTACTGCTCTGGGGTCCTGAGATCGAATCTGATTGGGTCGAAAAATCCCCAGGAATTTTCCGGGGGTATGCCCATCCAAATATGTCATGCTCTGTCCCTCACCATTCGGCTGTCCCATTGTGGGCCTAGCTGAACTCATGATAGGCTTGCTAAAAGAAGCCCTGTTAGCGCCCACTATAGTCTGCATATTTACTCTCTTGAGTCCATTTAAATATGTATAATATTTCCATTTGATAACATGGATGGTGTATCATTAATCAAACGTAACAAACTATTTTATGTTATCTACGTGAATGATTCAAATATTATAATGTATGTTTTAATTAAAAAATCGGAAAGTATACTAAATTATGTCGAACAATTAAGAGTAGTTAAAATTTATTTTAAAAAATTGTCTAATTGTAACAAGTAAGACTGTTTGCAAAATTACTAATATATTGATCAAAAGTTAGTTTTTTTTAAAAAAATATAACTAATAATAACGTAAGTCACGTTTTGTTTTGTAATTCGTTAGAACAATTGTCGCAGTAGCGAAAATCTTTCATGTGTACAGGTAGTAAATTCTATAATATCCTTGCACCGAACCTTACATTTACTGAACAAGTAAGATTTTCAGGAGGTATCATAGTATGCCAGTAGATATGAATCTTATTACAACATACGTCATATATTTCATTGTATTTCATTACGTTATCGAAACAGAATGTAAGTATGGGTTCTTTCTTCTTAAAATATATCATCAATGCGCGTTATACCATAGACAAATAGACATTTTCCTATGCACTCTAAAGATTCTTAAAGTTTCTATCTATTAATGACGTAACGGAAAAAAAAAATTAAGTGATGAATCCAAGAGTGATTTTAAAATTTGAAGTATATTTGACTAATTTCTAAATATAAGTAAAATACAAGTAATGAGATAAAACCCAGAAATTGTTTGATATGAAACCTAGATTTTTAACGCAATACTGTTCATTACCATGTTTATTACATTAATTATACTATATTCTATGGTTAAATTAATGATTCATTCCATTTTTGTTCAAAATACTCAGAAGTTTAATATTGTAGCAGATGCAAACAATATATGTATATAAAATATCAAAACAATTAAATTTTTTTAGTAAACACTTTATTAAACAGATTGAAACATTAAATACCTGACTACTATAGAAAAACTTCCCTATTTTTATATTTTGAAAATTTGTGTAATGGTCCAAATATTATTTAATTAAGATGTATCATTAAAACAGATTTGCAACAACTACTAATGACTAATGAACAAATGGCCCAGCGATTAGAAACACAGCTTGCTGCTGTGGGGGCTGATCGAATCCGGAAGGATCGAATCCGGAAGGATCGAACTTGGAAGGATCGAACTTGGAAGGATCGAAAGTCACCAGTAATTTTTCGGAGATGGCCGTTTACGTATGTCTGGCCCTTTCCACCTTGCTGCCCGTTCGTAAGCCTGATCAATCCCGTGTTACGCTTGCTATAAAAATGCCCTGTTAGTGCTCCTATTTAAAAGACCGGGCGGATATTTAAATAAATCTGCTTGTAATTTTCTATGATTTCACTACTTCAAAATTAAAATTTATGATTATCAATTCTTATAATTTCAATTAAATTACACAGAATAGCATACACTTTTAATCCCATTTTGATTGTTTTTTTAATAGTTAACTGACTTTCGAGCCATCCTGTATTTTGCATTAATGACAACATGGTGTTTATTGTTGCATTTTAAATTCTACAATATAAATATTAGTAGTAGTGGTAGGACACATACTGATCACAAAATTAATTTTCGAGAGAAATCGTGCACAGCTTTGATCACAAAATGAAATTAACTTTTAAAATTTGTTAAGTCATACGACATATTTCCTAATCTATATATATAACCCATTCAACGGGATCCGTTGTCTGTCTGTCCCGTAATCGTTTCATAACGGACACTAGAGGCGCCCCTATCGTGTGTCATATTTCAAACATTCAAATTAACAATTTTAATTCTTATTTAAATTAACAATATTAATTTTTATTATTCATTTGGCCAATAAATTATTATTTGGTCAATATAACAATATAAATAATTCAGTATATTTGTAATAGGAATTTATTATTTCAGGGGCTTATATCTCTCGAAGGGTCGCGAGTAGGGGTATGGTTCCTTTGACTTTATTGTTAGTACAGAGGTCTACGGCTTGGGGGGTCGCCACCTCTTCATTCGGAGGGTGAATCTTACCATTCGGACTTTAACAGAGCTGTTGAACATATTGATAGGAACAAAAAAGTCAAAGGAACCGTGCCTCATAGAAATTTGTAAAGAACGCCCGCTAGGGGGCGTCCCGAGCTACTAGTACTGTATAAAAGAATTGAAGGCCGGATGGCCGAGCGGTCAAGGCGGCAGCCCGCCACTCTGGGAGACCCGGGATCGAATCCCAGACAGGTCAAGAAATCCCCAGGAATTTTTCTGGTGGGTGGTCTGTTTGGATATGTCAAGCCCCGTCCCTCACCACCCGGCCGCCCCATTGTGGGCCTGGCCGAACCCATAATGGGCCTGCTATAAGAGGCCCTCTTAGTGCCCACAGGGCACAAAGAATAAAAAAATATATACATATAAAAGATATTGTTTATTTCTTTATAGACAATACGCAACCCTCCTTCCACTGGGAAACTTTCTTGTCTTTGCCATTAGAAAAACGTAATAAATATTATTCGTTTTTTTAAAAATTATGTTTATTGGGATATAATCAGTTGCCGAAACGATTTATCTCACACATTTATTTCATAATTCGTGGATAAGTTAATTTGGGAATATGTATAGGAAAATTACAAATTCACTGTCTCATTTGTTACACAACATATTGATTACTCAAAATGGGATTTAATATGCCAATAACAGAAATTAGACAAACATTTCTTAATGAGGTTTTTGAATCATCTTGATTGGAATAAAATCGCCGAATATCAAACTCTTTCGGATGATTTTATTATTTAACTTCATAGATATAAAACAAGTTTTAAAATACCAACATTTTACGCAAATTACAAGTTTACCTAAACTGGAATTTTGTTTTCCGTTACCAAAAACTTGACCAACAATTTACTGACGAGTTCGAAAGTCAACTTTCTTGGTGTCACATTTTAAAATTGCAAAACCTAGATCGAGAATATATCGTCAGCAATCGTAAAAATTTATTCCTTCACATACTTGCAGAAATGTGTCATGCTATAGATAAACTGAAAGAAAAAGTGGAAACACTTAAATAAATTGTATTGATGTAACGTAAAAATAAAAAAATTTTCAAAATAATTTGTATTATATTATTTCAAATGATCGTGTACCCGAATATCACTGGAGAAAAGAATTAATTTTAAAACATAATTTCAAAAAAATTAATTTCAGTACAAGTAGACCCCCCTATTTTACAAATACGTGAGCAGTTCACAGCCCGGCACATGTATTTGTAAAATCTAAGTGACTCGTACAACATGGAATTCATATAAAACGGAATAATCAACAGTGTTATAGGGGGGTCAACTGTATTGATAATAAAACTTTTGTCGTCCTGTTACTTAATTAACAAATTTATAAGTTAATTTCACCACTACTACTAATATTTTACAAACTTGAAAAATTTTACACTAAGCAAATAATGTATAATTTTGGTATTAATTATTAACTACTTTCATGCAATAAAGCTTGCTTATGATTGATGGCTAAAAGGTTAAGCATGCAGCTTACTGCTCTGGGAGATCCGGGATCGAATTCGGACAGGTCGAGAAAGTGCCAGGGATTTTTCAATTGACAGTCCGTCCCGATATGTTAGGCTCATGCATCACCACCCAATCATCCATTGTGGGTCTGGCTTAATCCATAATGGGTTTACTTAAAAAAAAGACGTCTTAGTGCGCACAGTGGAAAAAGTTAAATAATAATAAATAAAGCTTGCATATAACTTTACGCTTAAAGCTCTTTCTGCCTAGTGAGCACTAAGAGGAATTCTTTTAACATGCCTATTATGAGTTTGGTCAGGTCCACAATGGGCAGCCGGGTAGCGAGGGACAGGGCCCAACATATTCGGACTGACCACCACCTGAAAAACCTGGACCTTTTCGACCCGTCCAGTGGTCAACTAGTAGCTAATTGGATAAAACCACTGAACACTAGTAGTCGGTTTAGGATTCGCGCTGCGCCAACGGGCTGGCCATGTGACATTTCCGTGTTTTCTTCACATTATTAATTAACACCTAAATAAGGGCCAGTTTTCCATAAATGATCTCCTGGGAGGTTCTTCTTTCTTGGTAGATCGCCCATGTGTCACATTGTCGTTGACCAATAAAACCAGTCAATCCGTTCAAATTTAATTTTGGTCCCTAGAGCGGTTGGCTGACACCTTGACCACTCGACCATCCGGCCAAAACTTCAGCGAAAGTTTCTTGTGTTGCAGATTTTCGTTTCATACGGGGTTTGGGTTATATTAATTAACTTTTCTGGTTAGTTTGGAAGAAAAGCAATGTTGTATTTTTATAACCGTTTTCCATATAGTGAAAGTACTAATGTTTTTTGACAATGAATAAAATAATTAACTGCAACTTTCAACATTAAAAATCACAACTATGATCTTATGTAATAAATTATCGTTCATTTTTATTTAGAATTAAACTGTAAGACTATGTTATATTTAAGTTGTCATCAACTGCTTAACGTTCCTTCGTGTTAGGCTGGTTGATCGTTTTCGAACAATGCAAAGCAACACATGGACAGCTTTCCAAGAAGACTGTCTTTCAACAGATTTATTTAAGAGTTGGATACATAAAGAAAACTCAGAAAATTCCACTTAGGTAGCTTCATAGAATGGACCCAAAGCAAACTGCAAGTATTTACACGTTTTATCCACATGCCACACATTATACATGTTTCTTAGTTATGTTTTCATTAATTACAGGAAATTGTTTCGTTCAAAAATATATTTTTCATTTAGGCAGATGTCCTTAATTAATATAGAAGGTTGTTTTGAACAGGATTACTGTATACTCATCTTGAGAAATAGAAACTCTACAAATGAATACAATTATTCATATTCTGCTCCAAAGCCACTTCAAATGCTACATACTAATCTAGTTAAATTTTTGAATTATATATATATTTATTTTCTTACTTAAAATATATATTTTTCAGCCTATAATAATATTTCGAAAACTGTGAAGATAGCTGGAATGAAGGTTGCAATTTTATATTTTTCAGTATTAAATACTTTGTTCTAATTTTAATAAATAATTTTATTACTTCAGAATGAAATTTATATGAAGACAGATAAATCTGAACGAAAAATTATTGATGGACAACTGTTTAATATTTTTAACACAATATTGAAATCAATAGGATTTAGGTAAGGTATTTATAAACTTTATGTAAATATACAGTAAATATATCTACAGCGTTGTGGTTCCAGATTAAAGGGCTGTCTTGTTATAACGTTTCATATTCAGTAGATGTTTAAAATTGCGTTTTCTTGATGATACCTTCCCAACGAAACTCGTTAATTTATTTCATAGATAGAGTAAGAAAAATTACATACAAAATTAATTTATAAATTCAATAGTAATTAATCTTTCACATAGTTCTACTGATTCTTCAGGAACTTTTAGAAATCAGTTTGGTATCTATTCTGCTATATATTCCAAATACGATTTTTCAGGGTCGAGAGAACTTTGAGGAAAAAAATATGCCAAGTTAACTGTCAATCTTCCAGAATAGAAAGCGACACATGCACCGATTCTCTCGGCTTTTTATATCATAAACATAAAAAATATCTAACGATTAACATTCATCTTGGCTACAATGTGGACTTCTAGTGAACCTGCCAAAATAAAATCTATAACGTGAAACGATCACAATGCTAGTATTGATACTGATATAGGTTGCCCGCCTAACTTCGTTTTGCTGTTTGGGGAGTCCGAGATCATGTCCTGGCTACAGCTTCATCTCGGACTTCCCAAAAGTGTTAATGCTATCGGTCAGTAATTGTACAATCGATCTCAGTGACTTCAAAGATGAAGTAACTGGCCGCTCGGGATTTTACATTACATGATAGTTGCTAGAAACAGTTGAAAAGTTTGCTACTGTCTCAGTAGATCTTCATTTGGGCAAAGTAATTGTGTTTGCCTCTCCCTCTCAACTTTCGGTTAATCCCCAGCGCAGTCTTTCAATTCTAAGTACTGGGTGACATCCCTTAGAGTCACAATCATCACAATCATAATATTGATATAGGAAAAATTATTGAATTTTTTTAAGTTTAACAAATCACATGTCGTAACATACTGTATTTAAATTTAATGGTAAATAAGTAACATTTTTTTTAATTTTAAATATTATATTCATATTAATTTAAATGTTTGTTTGTAATAATGATTAAACTTTGAATTCACGTTAAAATAAATATCAAAATAAATAAATTTATTTATTGACGATGCTTTGAAAAGGTAAGCACTTGAAAGCGACAGATTTTTCAAACAAGTTCATACATGTTATTTTCGATGTAATAAATTTAATTTTAATAATTTATTAATATATTCATCAAAATATGCGTTTATAATCAAATTTTAAAGAGTTTGTATTTAAAATGTTTCTTAAAGTTTCGTTGAACTGTATATAATAGTCATTTTAATCTACTGTATTTCATAACATGATAAGAAATTTAATAACAATGAGTTTTGCAGATACGAACTCGTTACACCGATTCCAAATAGATTCGATGGTAAAGACAAAAATGGAACCAGAACTGGAATGGTTGGACAACTTGTAAACCAAGTAAAATATGCTTTTGATTTTTTACGGAACAGTATAAGTTTGTTAATCCGGCACCTATGAGATCAAGCCGGATTATCGAAATTACTAGACGTTTTTTATTCGTGTCTTTCTGCTCTCCGGGCAGTATGAAGACTTTCTTTAGCAAGCCAATATGGGTTCGGCCAAGATCAAATAAGGTGGCGGATGGGAAAGAATCGAGTCTGTCTGGCATATCTAGACAGACCACTATCTTAAAAATTTCTGAGGGTTTCTCAATTTACCGAATTTTGATCCCAGAGCGATAGGCTGCCATCTTAACCATTCGGCTATCTGGCCGTCAACTCCATATATTATATGCCGAGATATATTATATTGCCGACATATTAATATAATGTAAAAAAAAAGTACTTTTTTTGTGTCCGATCAGACCTCAGTGAGGTCTGATTGGACACAAATAAAGAACTTTTTATTAAACTTTTTCTGCGCTGTGGGCACTAAGAGGGCCTCTTTTTACAAGCCTATTATGAGTTCGGCCGGGCCCACAATGGGGCTGCTGGGTAGTGAGGGACGGGCCCCACATATCCGAACGGACCACACCCGAAAAATTCCTGGGACCAGACCCTAAACACCGGAGTTCGATAGGGGGTTCGTGCCTCACTCGGACGAGCTGGCAGCAGGAGTTTTTCCGGGTTTTCCTCCTTGCCAATGACGCCTGAATAGGGGCCAGCTTCCCCTCCAAGTCCTCCCGGACGGCATTCTGTCTCCCTTTCTCGCGGGGGTCGTCTCCTATAAGGCCAGATTTGGTTGCTTTGCGACCTCTCTCCTATCTTCCTCGGATTGGTCGTCTTCGATAAGACCACCTCTTCGGTCGCTGTGCGACCAACCACCCTGTTCCTTCCGGAGTGATAAGCGAAGAGCAATAACACTCCACTATCGTCGATGAGATGAGTTGAGAAAAATTCCTGGGGATTACAAATAAAGTTCGCTCTCTCGCGATCATGTGGCAAAGAGTTTCACCCACCTTCACTACAATTTAAATCTGCAGCCTTTAGCGCAACAGGCGTCTAAAGCAATTTTGTTTAGCAAAAGTAAAAATATGATGAATAACTATCAGACAATTCCGGGTTTATCGGATAATTTCCAAAACGTGCCGAATTATCAATCATTTTGTATTATTGACCACCGGATTAACTAACTTTTGCTGCTTTTTTTTAACTCTTTCCTTCATATGAGCACTAAGAGGGCGGAAAAATTTTATGCAGAGTTCTAAAATGGTTAGTGAACAAAATAAATGTTTTAAGCTCTCACGTTCTCATTTATTAGCAAATATCGGTATTGAATTATATCAACAGATTACAGTATTGTACATATCATCTCTAATATCTTCCTACACTAATAATTCTAATATTTATTTTACTTGTAATAATATTAGTTTACATGTAGATTGTTGATTAACTGAAATTATTTATTAATGAAAAAATTATTTCAGAAAGCGGACATGGGTTTCGTTACAATTTTCTTGACATACGATCGATCACAAGTTGTAGATTACTCGTCTCATACCGTGTTCATGCGAGTGTTATTTGTACTTAAACGACCAGAAGCAATATTTGACTGGATGTCATTAATCAAACCTTTTTCCTTTGAAGTAAGAAATATTCATATTTATTACATTTACGGTATTTTTGTTATCGTTTAATATATTTTTTAATATTTAGATATGGATAGCAATATTCATAACAGTTGTCATTCTCGGTTTCGTACTACAAAAAGTCTTGGAAAGAGAGGTTAACATGGAAGGAAAGCCCTCATTATGGACAAAATCGAAACTTTATTGGTATCTATTTGGAACACTTGTAAACATGGGTATGATTTAATAAATTCCTCCTTTTCATTTATTACAGACTTAAATACTTACAAACTTCATAATAAACTGAATACAGTATTTACTTTTTCGGCTTTTACGTTTACACAAGAAAAGTATTGAAATTGTGTTAAATTTGACCCTTAGTGTCTTTTGTAAGTTTTCAGTTTTTGAAATGCCTGAATCTAAAAACTCAAATAACAGGAAAAAATTCCGTGGACGTGTGTGTGTGTTGGGGTCTATTTCGTATCTCAGGGTTGAATAAAAACTAAAAAATAAAATTTGGCACGGTATCTGTGTATAAAGAAATTCGTGCCATGGCCCACACATGGTAGTAACTGTAGTCACGGATCCCGGTTTCATGGGGGCTCGGTATGAAAATGGCCAGCTTGTATTTTTTGCTTTACTTGGATTTTCTTGCGGAATATTGAGTTTAATTTCATTGGAATATTTAATTCTTCACGTAGTAGCTTAGAATATTAATTAAACTATTATTAACATAATAAGATTTGTGAAGCTGGAAATGTGGTATGTAAATTATTTAAATTTTCAAGACTTAGGTGTAAGTGAACTTTCCGAAAATGCCGCAAAACTTATTAATGCATATGACAGTGATTTGACAGAAGACTTAATCCATGAAATATTTCATTTTAAGAATATTTATAAGACAGTTTATGGCACTGAAGAAAGTCCAATTGAAATTCTGAGTGCAATTTATGATAAAAAAAACTTCAAGGTTTTAGTTGCAAATATTAGTCTCTCAATTTAGCTGTTTTGTACAGTGCCGGTCCGTATTCCTTCCTTTGAGAGGTCTTCCAGTAAACTGGCAAATTCACTGAAGACGTGGCAATGAAACTTAACTGGTCAGGAGCGACTAAATAACCTACCAATTTTGTGCATTGAAAATGATATATCTGATAGATAAACAAAAATTTTAATGACGTGATCGAAAAATTTGCTTTGGCAAAAGCCAGAAAATTGCTTTTGTAATTCCTTTATTATCTCTAATGAATGTAATCAATGTTTTTGTAAATGCGTACTTAATTTGTGAATAATAATAATATTTTTTTGTCATGTAGCTGCCTTATCATATTCCAAACCGGCCGCGGAGGCCGAGAGGTTAGGTCTCTCGCCTCACGTCAGTAAAGTCTCGGGTTTAAGTGTGGGGAAGGAGAGGGTGCTTGCCAATGATCCTGGTCTGGGGCTCTACTGTAGGATGAGGGGCCATGATTAGTGCTATTAAATTTTGGTGGTTTAAGGTCAAGAGGGTGAGGCGATAGATAGGTGCCATCTGTCATAGTAGGACAAACAGATATCGGACATAATGAAGATTTTACTAGTTTTTAGCACTTACATTTTTTTTATAAAATTCATTACTGCTCTCAAAATGAAGCTTCTTTTCCATTTTATAATAATTAATAATATGATACTTTGTTATTAAAAATTTATATCAGATGATGCCACACAGAATTTCATTTATTATGATTAATAATATATTGTTTTTAAAATAAAATCTCATAACTACCGGGAAAGTTACACAACTCATTACTAGATTTTTTGCATTGTATTAATTAAATTTTGAAAAACTTTCGTAACGAAACACCGAATAACATTTGAAGTGAAGATTTGTATATTTGGGATTTTTGAAGAGTTCTATATAAACATTTTTAGAACTAAAGGTAAAAATAAACGTTTTTTTTTTTTCTTTTTTTTAATGTTTACATATAGAGCTGTACACTTCTGTTTTTTCGTAAAATTCAATATTGTAAAGGTTTCATTTCGAATGTTACTTAGTACTTTGTTATGAAGATATCTTTGAAATTCAATTAATGAAACCTACAGAACTGAGCTTCGTATGAAACTTTTACAACTCTAAATTTCCAGAACAACACAGAATGTTTGGATTTATTGGATTTATACTTTATATTAAATTTTTCATTTAAAATAATTCATCCAAATTATTTATGTATTGCAGACGGTGACTTGAAATCCGTAGTCCGATTTCCATCCAGAATCATTTTCTGTATTTGGTTATTAGGTGTAGTACCATTGATAGCTAGTTATAGTGGAGTTCTCATGTCATTTATGACCTCTCCTATAATGGAACATGTTCCAAGAACCATAGAAAAATTAGCCGAAGCGGTTCAGGATGGAAAGTATTCTTGTGGATGTTCGAATGGAGCAGCCATATTTTCGTTTCTTTCTGTAAGAACGATTAAACATATTTGTAAAATAATGTTAAAATGGTTTAATTACTTAAAGTACTTTTTACTGTTTACATTTGCTAATTCGTGTTTTATCGTTACAGAAGTCAAAATTCGGACCATATAAAATAATTGCTGATAATATAAAAATGAATAATTACTTGTTCAGTGCAGAGAATGGGTTCGAAAGAGTACGCAAAGAGAAGTTTGCGTATATTTCAGATGAATTTTCCATTACTGCCTTAATGAAAAAGTACGGATACGATAACTTTATCTTATCTGAAGATTCCTTTGTAACGTACACCAAAGGATACGTTTTCAAGAAAGGCTTCATCCATAGACCAATGTTTGATAAAATGTAAGCAATGTTTTCCCATTAAGTCATTACAATCACTTACAATTTATTACTAATCAAATTATATAATTTTAGTATATTTCGTTTATTTGATACCGGATTAATATATAAAGATTTGGGTTTAGAAGACTTCGAAGTGACTGAAGATTCGGCTCACGTGGAACCTTTAAAAGTGAATGATATTCTCAGTCCTATAATTCTTCTTTTTATTGGATACTTACTTTCTATATCTTGTTTAATATCTGAGATTGTAATTGCGAAATACTTTCTTCGACAGTCTGTTAGCGTATAACATCACGCGAAATACAATGTAATTCGGAATTCAATCAAACAATTCAGTAATTTTTGCAAATATATCAATGCATTGTAATTTGAACAATTTCGCAAAGTATATGAATAAGATATTAATTAATTTACTATTTACAGTGGTTAACTAAGTTTTGGACTACTCTGTAAATATCTATATAATGGGTTGGTGGCGGAACAGCTAAGGTGAAGGCATACCACTCTGAGGGATCTGGAAAACGTCGCCAGAGCGATAAATATTTATCTGAGAATTTTTCTGGGGTGGTCCATCCTGATATGTCGAACATCGTCTCTCACCACTCGGCCGCATCAATGTAGGCCTGGCAGAACCCAGAATGGACTTCCTACAAAAGAAATCCGTTTTTAATGGCCATGGGGAAGGAATATTTAAAAAATATATCTACGTAATTACACGTTTTAATGATAATAAATCATAAATTAAAAGTTACGTCTTTAAACATGGTTTCACAACGATTTCTGATACTAAGATTGCACTTTTCATTTATTTTTAATCTATTCGATTTTCAATGTTATACATTTTATGAAAGTATATGTATGTAAATGATATTAAATTTCTCCTTACATGTACAGTACTGTTGAATTGTTTGTTATTGAGTATTATATAAATACTAAATATTGAAGTGCTATATATTATTCTGTTTAATCATAAAGTTCTTTTGCCAACATTAAAATACACTTTACAAAATATTGCATCATCTGAGAAATGAACATTGTAAAGAAATATGGCCCATCAATAAACCGATAGTGAGATCGCGGGTTCGCACCTCACTAACGTGCCGGCCGCTTGTAGTTTACCGGGATTTCTTTACCTCTCTAACACCTAACACTTACGTACTTCCCATTTTCTATTGAAAATCCTCCCAGAGAAGATTTTCATGTAAAACTTTTCCCGTTAAGTGTCGCCTCTCGTTTTCCTATAAAACAACTAACATGTAAGTCTTGCAAAAAAGTCGAAGTTAGTAATTAATATGATTATTAGAAATTAATAAATTTATAAATTTATTAGAGAGCTTCGACTTTCTTACAAGACTTAGTTGTTTTACAGGGAAACGAGAGGCTATACTTAACGGGAAAAAAGACAAACAAAAAGCAGATGACAAAATGGACATAAACATCGTTGAGAGCGATATTACATTTATTAGCGGAATTATTATTGGATTAGCGGAAATTATGAAGATGTCTCGTGCAATATTAAAAGATATTGGAAAATTAATAGTTGAACATACAGAAGAAGAGAAAACATTTAAAGGGATAGATAGCACCAATGACATCGGAACGGAAGCCGGATCTTTTATTTACGATTAAAAGCTTGTTTATAATAGCAATGGGACGAATGACGGCTAAAATAACAAACTCTACACTGACCGTGAAAGAAAACACTTTCTTCTCCAATTACAAACGAAACCGCTGTTGGTCCCTGAAACTTGAACTAAATGAAAGCTGATGTGTTTATTTATTTCCTTTTTCGAATCAAAGTACAATAAAATAAATATAAAAAGGCGTTGAAAGTGAAAAACTGATTGAAATAAAAGATATAATCGTAATTTTTTAATAAATGATTACCGTAACTTCACAACTTTAAAAATCTCACGCTATATTAGCGGGGATAAAAAAGTTATCATCGATTAGTTTTGTCGATTAAAACAGTCAGGTGACACCGCTTAAATGCCCCTCTTGAGCAACTGTCTCATCCCGATTTCGTAACGGATCGGAAGGGTCCATCTCAAAACTCTATGACCAGGGTGGCCAAGCTCCTTGATAGTCCGAGCCATTTTTCAAAATTTGAAATTTTTCGTGAGCCACAATTAAATACGTATTAAAAAGGTATGCAAAAAATTCCAGAATACAGATTATTTTAAGATTCATGCTTCATGGACATACATGAACCTGCTGTAAAATGTAAGTAACGTTTTTGTTATTATTCATACAAAATTAATTAAAATGATTATATAATTATATTCAGATATTGATGTACGCTTAGGAAGAGATCTTCTACCCGATCTTCTAAAAATGAATAAATTTTAAGGGTAATTATAACGAAATTTTCCACGAGCGGATATGCAAATTAACCGCTTACTTAATGTCGTTTACGGTGTAACAGAGTTACTTATGGTAAACCTTTCCGTTCCCTGAACACTGGTAGTTCGGTCGTGGGTTCACGCCTCGCCAGAACTGGCTGGTTTAGTACCTATTTTCTCCCAAAGGAAGTATTATTAACCACTCTCAAGGAAATACAGCATCAACTGCCAGAAGGATATTCCTTTTTGGAATCTCCACGATGGAAACTATGTTCAAATATTATCAATGGACCTCGATAACCGCCATAGCGCTACGAAGAATATTTCGCATTTTTACAAAAATACTTCTTGTCACACCCACAGGATATTTCGACATCTATGAGATTATACGATTACTAGTCTATTATCCAACAATCCAAGCATTCGCTTATTATAATAATTCATATCCTCTCACTACTTTGTCAAGAAATCGCCAATCTTATATGCTACTCCACTATTACGATTTAGCAAAATGCCAAACAACACCCATCGCTATATGTTCACCCAACGTTCCCATACGGCAATCACGGAGACAGAGCTCTGTACCTAGGAGAGGGAAAATAACCAGTATTAGACGTCAATCACTTATGTGCTCGACGTCTAATACTGTCATACCCACCGATTTTTCACCGGATTGACAATCGAGGAACTTGGACTTACTCGGTGCCCACTCCAATGAGTTTGACCATAAATGCCCTACAAATCGAAACACACAACCACCAATTACGATTACTAAAATAAATAACACGGGCATATTAAGTCTTCCCGAAACATGAGTGGGTTATCTTCCAGGAATTATCCTAACCTCTCATTTCCAACGACGGTCAACCATCCAAATCGAAACTAACTGCCACTTCTTTATTCCGCCAATCGACAATATCATCAACAAAACCGAATTAAAACTAATTCAAACTCTCCTTAATCAACAGACACTCCAAACGTTATCTCCCGAAATGCAGACAGATAATAGAGAGGTTGCGGCCAAAGGTTTAAACGCGAAAACGTGTACGTCGGACGTTCAGCGCCGCTTTTCTGTAAGCCTAGAAGTTTGACAATGTTGTTTGGATAGTCAGTGGAATCACGCTCTATATTCCAAACACTATTGTCAAACTTCTAGGAAAGCGGCGCTGTACTTCCGACGTACACGTTTTCGCGTTCAAAATTTCGACCAGTTCCGACTACGGATTTCCACCTGTCATACCTGCCGTGAGACTCTCGGCCATATTCGAAGACTCATCGTATAATAGTTCATTTCCTCGTTGCAACTACGCTCTGCTTATAAACAGAACGGATGGCGGCCGGATGGCACAGCGGTCAAGATGGCAGCCTACCGCTCTGGGGGACCCGGGTTCGAATCCGAACGGGTCGAAAAAATCCCCAGGAATTTTTCGGGGGTGGTCCGTTCGGATATGTCGGGCCCCGTCCCTCACCACCCGGCAGCCCCATTGTGGGCCTGGCCGAACCCATAATGGGCTTGCAAAAAGAGGCCCTCTTAGTGCCCACAGGGCGGAAAGAGTAAAAAAAATAAATAAATAAACAGCACAGATGTCCGGAGTTACTATTGGAAACCGAATGTAAGACTCACCAACGCATTTGCCCGTTTAAACCTCTATCGTGCCCTTTTGTCGATCTCAACTGCTCCTGGGAGGGGGAACTTTCCAACTTACCATCACATATATCCAGAGCACATCCTCAGGCAGTGGCGTAGTGTGGGTGTCAGCCGCCCGGGGCGGAGGAAAATTTCGCTCCCCCCTTATTTAGGTATCTCAATTTAAAAGACTAAAATTCTCGTCACAGAGTAAGTAATGAAAAATTCCGTGCTAGTGTTGTCACCTTATTAAAATCGCTGACCCGGACGGCAGGTGAGGTTTGTTCGAATAGAAGTTCCTGATTCATGCGTATGTCATTTTGCAATGCGAAGAATAATGTGCAGTTCATGCTGGTTCTAAATCAGTTACAGTTAGCGACTAGAGAGACTTGGATAGGAGTAACGCAAGTGACCTAGCTGTATTGGATATTGGAGGTGTATAGGCTATATATACGAATAAATCGTGATGCAAAAAAAAAGGTCAACAGGTTGCGCATGATATCCCCGGAAAGCGAGTCGATTCCCGGACTATCCGGATGGATGGTATTCCGTGCTCATTTCAATCGGTCCGAGTCGTAGGTGGACGAAAATATGAAATAGAATGGTTCAATTTCTTACAAGATATTATTATTATTTATTGTGAAATTTTTCCGCCCCTTAAAACGTAATTTTGCCGCCTCCTAAAAAGTGCCGCCCCCACTACGCTACGCTACTGCCCTCAGGTTCCAACGCTTCAACAGTCCTCCTTACTTTTCCTTGGTATCCACATGGAGACAACAACTCACATTTGGGCTGCGGTCCTAACTTGTTTTGACCAACAATTTCTCCTTCTCGTTTTCAAGCAAAATCAAGATAATCCATCTTTTGTAATAAAACTTTATTTATTGACACAACTCCTGCCCTCGACCACATTCACCTACGTTATCGCCTTTAAGAAGGGCTCCTATTCTCTTAAGTGGACATCTTCTAACATCACGTTATTTGGATCCCGAGCCACACTCCGTCCCCACCCTCCTGTAAACTTATCCGCAGATACTATATACTATTTTTGCCCTCAAAATAATTTCAAATTCTTCTTATCTATTACCTCTAATTAAAGCAACCTCCCGCCGTTTTCAGATGGCGGAACCGGAAGAAAGGTGAGACATAAACACTCCATCGCTACCTCCTCAACCCCTCGAAATGAAGTAAATACCGCTTCGCTTCTCTCCGCCTTAGTTTTTGCCCGTGCTAATAAATTTCGATTGCTAGAGATCAAGGGGGTGAGGAGATATTGAGGGTCGTGTGTATCTCCAATAGAGTCGGAGTTAATGACGATTTTACTCATTATTTACGGTTATTTTATAAAACTCGTCCCTTCAAAATTAAGCTTTTTGCCATTTTATAATAATTGAAAATAAAGGTGATTTTTGGTGAAATATCATATGACGCTACACTCAGTTTTAGATTTTGCCATGAAAGTTAAACAATTCGTTGCTGACTTTTTTAAGGATATAATTAATTTTGTCCATTTTTTGGTCTAATTTTTAAAATTATTTAAATTTTTCTCGTGACGATTCAGGCGCATTGCAAGATCTCACCACTCATTAATTCCATGTTCGTAATTGTAAAGTTCGAAAAGTTTGCAGTAAAAGCATAAACTATTTGTTTTATTGGTTTTATAATATGTTTGTGAATATTTTCGTCTCGAAGAATCGCGTAGATAATTAAAATTGTTAATTTTATTAGCGCCACCTGAAGTTTAAACTTAAATGATTAATTTAATCTTAAATTTTAGGTGGCGCTGTCGTCCATAAACGATTTCTGAACGTGTGTTGGGCGGACATTGTTTTTATTAGTGATTTTCGTTCTTCTTACTTGAATTTTTGCCGACGACAGCTAAAAATGTCTTCGTAAGTATCTGTAATGCATCTAAATTAATCGCTGTATTTATAAATATCTTAAAATGTATCAATTTCTACGATGATAGGTCCACGTGCGTTATGGCATGTGCTCGTGCTGTTTAAACAATAAGAATGAATTTTCTTTCATGACTTATGTTTTCAAAAATTTAATAAGCGTTGTGATAATATATCAAATGTTACTACCCCATTATGTGTTCTTTTTAATTTGTTTTGTGGCTAAATTGGGTGACATGGTCTTTGGTAAAATTGCAGTTCTGATCGAAGGGTTTGGAACCCCAAATTTTATGTTCGTAGACAATCAAATCAGTCAATAATGAACCTTGGGGAGATATTCACCTCCAAAGTTTTGGGTACATCTTGCAAAGGGTGACATGTAAAGCATTGGTTCCTTTGACTCTTCTATTCCATGGGCATGATCTACAGCTCTGTTAAGATGCCAAGAGTCTCTTATTTAGAGCTGCATTTGTATATAAGGTGCTGAAGCGGGTCTTGGATGTAGACTGAAAGCATTTGTTTTTTCTGGACTGTCGTCTGTCTGCTGTGAGAACGTCAAGGTTAGGGAGTATTTATCTGCTCGTAAGTAAATTCAGAAAATAAAGCAGATATTTACTATAAATTTTTAGTAGTAGTATAGAGTTGTTGGAAAATTCCTGCACGTACTATTTAGAAGTTATTCGGATAATGTTGTAGATTAAATTTGTAAAATAAAAAGTGCGTTTAGTAATATTTAGGTGGTCTATTGATTATTGGGTTTTTTTAAAATCGTCACTTTACTTTCTAATCTGTATTTTTACTATTCCATAAATTTTTTTGAACGGTACTATCTGCGAAATTTGATGTTCTTTCTTTGCAGTTGTGTATAGTGGCTTGCTAATTGTCTTATGCGAGCCAACTGGAAGGTAATTATGTGACAATGAATTTGCTATTAGAAAATGTCTGTAAATTACATCTGCATTTTTCTTGAAATTTTTACTCTCCTTTTTCTCTTGTCCCTGTTTATCTAAGTTTTTATAATCCCTTCCATTCTTTAGACGTCTGACAAACCTCACTCTCCCTTAAAACTTTTATCTCTTTATGATACCTTAAGTAGAAACAAAACATATAAGAAATTCTGAAATAAATATAATAAAATGCATAAACTATATAAAATTTAATGAAATANATAACAGTATAAAATACATGTAAAATATTGAATATGTGTGTATGATTGCATGCTATTTTATCGTTGGAACATGAAATAATTGCGATATCGATTTTTCTTAATAATAATAATGAACAATTTTTAAGAATTAGCTTGATTATAATAAAAAATAATTATGTATTTATTGGTTGGTATTCCTTAGAATGGAACGAGAAGGGATAAATACAATTTCTTTTAAGAATAATTTCGAGAATGTCTTGTAATAAAGTGTACTAAAGTAATTCTAGAATTTAATCACTTTTATGAAATTGATCTAGAAAACTATATTTCTGCTACAGAAATATCGATATCAAAGTTCTCCAAATAATAAATATAGTTTAGATTTTATGTTCATAAATAGAATTATTTGTGATTCACACGTGTGAAAAGCTAGTGCTCTATTTTCGATTAAAATTAGGATGCCGTCTTTGAAAATACTATATAACTTGGTTTATTCCTGATAAAACTTAACTGTATTGATTGGAAAACAGCTGGTGCACTAAAGATTTCAAAAAGGTATTCTAACATATTGAAATAAACTTTTATAGTCAAATACCCCAGAATATTCTATTCAACTTACGTTGCAAATAAGCACTTCTAAAATTGAATTTTTTACAAAATATTTATTACTTCACTAAAAAAAAAAATTTGCTGAGTCGACAAAAGATATTTTCAGTATATAAATCTGTGTAAAAAATACTTGAAATAAAATTTTAAAATAATGCATTATTTATTATTTATAGCTCTTTAATAAAAGTACATTCATAATACATTATTATTTTTTTTATTTTACCAATGTGATGATTTTAAAAGGACCCGATAACTGATAACCACCTAAATATTACCAAAAACACTTATTTTTATTTTATGAAAGTAAACTATGACATAACCGTTATCTGTATGCTTCCTTCCATTTAAATTCACAAATTTTAATATTCTTAAATGTTGTTATGAACATTTTCTAAAATGTTGTCATTTAGAAGTCATTTTAGCAGTCCCTGTTAGCCAGTTTTTAGATAGTCAACTGTTCAAATGCAGAATTGAGAAATGTTCTCTATAACAGTGTGCAAATTAAATTAAGTCTTGTTTTACAGGAGAATGGTAATTCTTTCAGATAATTCCTTGCATTAAGAGGAATAAAAATGCCCAGAAGGACCCATATCTGGAAATCAATGGTTTCTGAAAAATGGACTTCAATGGACATAATGTGATCCTTTTCACAGATCATTGAGCTTTGTAGAGGATAATGAGCTGTGTATGGGGATGGACGAAAGATGCGGTTATACCAAGAGATGGTAGATTCCTGTAGTCATTTGAAGGTTGAGCATAAACATTTTCACATATGTACCCCAAATATTTACCTCTTACTCTATGTTTGCACACAATCCACGAATGACTTCGATCTCGATTTACCTACAATCAGGATTGTGACTGTCGCCAGTCAAACATCGTGCTGTTCACACAGGCCGTCCGCTTGAAAAGAACCCGGGTACTACACGTGATGATAAAACTGACATAACTAAGCGGTAAGTCACAAACATCAACAAACAAAATGGAAGTTTTGGTTAAAAATAAATACTTTTTCTTGTTATGTATCTAATAATAGACAGATATCATCGTCTCTCCAGATGTCTTTTTCATTTCTCTGTTGGTAGCCCGACACATGTTTTGCAGCCATCTTGTATTTTCTCTCACGTGTGGGATTGTGGGATCTCTCTTGTGACTGGATCTAGTTTCAAGAACTATCTTGAGTTGATCCCAATTGAACCTCGTTTCAGTCGAGAGAGATCGCACCACAGCATAGTTACTGACCTTGGTCACAATGTAGATTGAAATGCTCGGTGCGAACAGGATATTAGAGTATTTACCTTTACTCCTGTTTAAACCCTGTACATTTTCATCTAATTTATCTACTAAATGTTATCAAGATAACATTTAGTAGATAAATCTCTCACTCTCACAACACTCTGATGCCTAAACATTTTCTGACCATCTAAATAATTATCATTAGATTAAAGAAATGTGTAATTAGACTTACTATGGATTCAGCTTTTATTCCAGAATATATTAAATTACTCAGTTTAATTCAAAAATTATTGTTACTAAATTTTATACAAAATGAAACCTTAACTGCATATGTTTAGTTCACACTACATAGTATCTATGTTGTTAATTAATCTGGCCATATCATTTGTTCAACAATCAACCAATTTCAAAACCTCTTAGAGAACCTTCTTAAATAAATCTTCAGTAACTTCTCATATTTAGAATGACTAATGTTTTCAGTCCTCCATCTGGATCTTCATCAGGTCAACTGTTCTGGAATCTGAACGCTTGGAACATCATCACTAATTCTGTTCATTTATTAAATGTTTCTCCAGTTTTAAATCTGATGCGTGACATAATTATCATAAGATAGTGTACTAATTTTCCAGATTATTTCAGATGGATAATTCTTCAGAATTTATCTAAAGGTGAGATTTATTTAAGAAAGTTTTCTAAGAGGTTTTGAATTATATTTCCACTCCAGTCTGAGGAATTGTGAGTAGAACAACCAAACAGTTCATCGATGTTGATTGTTGCTTTAATTTTGCTATTTGTGCGTGTTGACTCGTAGATACCATACTTACATTTATTTAAATTGTACTCATTTAGAGAATAAAGTAGGGTGTACTGAACAGGAAGACTTATGCATGACCTTTAGAATACTAGAAACAAAGTTTTGACAGTATTTTCAGGAAAACGAATCAAACATTACTTATTTAAAACATAATTAAAGCCTTTTAAACATGCTTAAACATTTTTTGATTCATTAAAAATGGTTGCATAAGTGTTTAAGCATACATAGAAAATGTGTAGGGTTATTTGGCAAGAGTACCGACTTTATTTTTGTGGAAAGTGTCATAGCACAATTCATTTGTACATTGTACTTGTAGTTTATACAATTGTGTATTGTTGGAAAGATATTTTGTGTGATTATTTATTTAATTCAGATTTTCTATATTTGTTTAGATTGCTACAGAAACCAAAATCTGACATGACACCTGAAGAATTGGCAAAACGAGAGGAAGAGGAATTCAACACTGGGCCTTTGTCAGTTCTCACACAGTCTGTAAAAAATAATACACAAATCCTGATTAATTGCAGAAATAACAAAAAATTATTAGGAAGAGTAAAGGCATTTGACAGGTATGATTTAATTTTTAATAATTATATTAAGTATTAAGATTTCCTATTGGAATGTTTAGTCAGTTTTGCATATTTTTACTGGCTTATCCTTTAGTATTCTATAGAGTTGGTATTCTATAGAGAAATTCATTTGTAATTAATTTCTGATTAGCTAATCAGAAATTAATTACAAATAAATTTAGCACTGAAGATAGACAAAGTTGCCATATTGTGTTCAAGTCAATCACTGGTTATACAGTAAGAAATCATACTACCATTACAGAATAATATACAGAGAGAAAATTGGATGTTGGAACTTTGATGTAAACAAATCTTTAAGGTCTTGAGTGACCAGATTTTTAGTTTCAGTTATATTTAAGCTGATATATTTGATATTTTGTTCTTTATGCCTACCAACTCTATAGAATACCATTAAACAATGCAAAGCACTAAGGAAGTGAAGGAATCAATAAGATCTCAGGCTGAGATGTGTAAATCTAAAAAATACATTTCATGTAATATTAAATATTTGGTACATTCCAGTATGTATTAGTAACAGCCACAACCAATGCACCAGTGATCAGTTTAATAAGCAATACTACTTCCAATACACATCGTAACTTCAATGGACTTACTTCTAGTATAAACCAAAACGGTGATTTGCCCGTTTTTCACCTGAAGAAGAACCAAAAGGTTCGAAAACGTTAGTGAAAGAAATTAAAGTGATTTAAGCACCGTTTTGGTTTATACTAGAAGTAAGTCTATAGTTTAATAAGCTTTTACTGGATTATCTGGCAACCTAAGAAGATGGTGGAAATGTTGCTATATTGGTGTTTGCAGACTTATTTTGTCAAAATAACTTTGGTTTAATACAGACTAGGAGTAAAAATGGTGTTAATGATGTACTGAAACATGGAGACAGTTATATTGCTCCATCAGAGCTCACCATATTCTCAGCTCAGTGAGAGTTTTGTTTATCTGTTGCTGCACCAATGAATTAGATAGTGATTGCTGGGAACACTTTTTAGTACATCATGGTTTACCAATTTGTTGTTTGATGCATACTGGAATCTACCCATTGACTCCTTCAAATTGAAATTCTCATAAATTGAAAAATATTTGAATTATAGTCCATTTTTTAAAAATGAAAATGAAAACAACTCAATCAGTAAAGGATTCAAAAACATTTAATTTGATTAAGCAATTTTGGGATTTTTACCATCCCATCTTCAGATCAACTTCATTTGAGATTACAATAGTATGAATAGAACAACTGTCAACTGTCATACTTATAAATTTCTAAATCAAACCAACCAATAGCATAAGTTCTAAATTTTTAGATACTGTATATTTTAAACTAATATTTCAGATGTACATTATGTAAAAATAAGATTAAAAAGTACAAATAAAAAGTAAAATACAAGTACATTGCATGAGGCAAAATAACAAAAAGCATTTAATCAAATTAAATATTGACTCCTTTAACTTTAATAATTTCAAATTTTTTTCCTTTTTAATATATAAGGAATAGACAACTCTTTCAGGAAGTTGTCTGTTCTATTTTATGTTGAAATATTTAATAATAATATATTTTAGATGGTCATTGTGTAATTTATAGTTTTTATTTTAATGCGCAGAATCTTTTCCATCTAAATAGGCAGTATGATAGGCAATTATCCATTTTCTGTATCTAAAATAAAAAGTATACATTCTATACAAAGTAATTTATTAATTTAAAGTTTTGTTTCACATTTACAATATAAAATTCAACATAATTTTGTCATATAAAGTTTTAACAGAGAAATCATTTCATATAAAGGCTAGGACCTGAGTACTATAAATATTTATACATTTTTTTTCTATACATTGTCATATAATCAAATTTTTGTTCTTGTAAAGGCAAAACCAAGGCATATTTGTCAGAACATATCTTATATTTTACTTGTCCAGACATGAATTCCATTATGATCTTAGAAGCATGATACATCATCAATTTTGCTGAGATGTTTTGTGGAGATTATCAGGTGAGAAGAGCAAATGCTTTTATCACTGCATTTTTCAACTCTTCAGCTGTCTAATAGCAGTGTTGATTGACTTTTTTCTTGACAAATCAAGTCACAAGTGCTTGTCTGTTTCCAAACAGATTAGCCAAGTATCTGAAGCATACCCAGCACCACTCCTCTCCTGGATATGTTCCAAATACCCAGGATTTGCAACCTTACAACACCAAACATCATTTTTTGGGACTTCATCAAGAAGAAAGTCACTCAACAACTATACCAGACAGCAGAAGAGAAGGCATTGGTAGGAGCAATTTATCTTTCCATATCAGACTCTGCTGTGTTTATGATGGAAATAATAATGATGTTGTGGATAAGTAAACTACAAGGTATGTTTTGACATAGAATATATCTCAGTTATCTCCTTTACAAAAACAAATAACAGTCATGTAACTTGTTGGACACCTGTGTTTATAGTAAAAATTTAATAATTATGCATCAACTTTTGTCAAATTTTTGAATAATTTAATAAATACAGTAGACCCCCTATAACACTTGATAATTCCGTGTTATGTGAATTTCATGTTGTACGATTCACTTAGATTTTATAAATATGTGAGCCGTACGCAGCCCACCGCATGTATTTGTAAACTCTAAGTGATTCGTACAACATGAAATTCATATAACATGGAATTATCTATAGTGTTATAGGGAGTTCTACTGTATACAAGAAAATTTATTCTATACAGGGATGTGCATAAAAATAGACATGTGAGAATCATGCCAATTTGATGTCTACATTACTTATTCTGTAAGAAACCAGGTTGTAATCTGATTAGTATCCTCATCAATTCTTTCTTGATCTTCCAACTCTTTCTTGTAGACATATTAAAATTATCAATTTAACTATTAAAATAACAATTTTGAGTTGTTAACGTAGTACACATTGTAGAAAGCAAGCACTAATCTGGATAAAAGAAAGTACAGTGGGTAATCGGATAACAAACACTTTCGCGAAAGATTTTTATGATCGGACAACGAACACTTCACTGAACAAACACAAGAAGAAGCGACGTAAAATAACGAATATCGATTGGTCTTCCTTTGTCTTCAGGCAACAATTCAAAACTTTTCGGAGCATGGGAGATGTTGACATTGATGTTCAATCTAGTATGTACTGATCAGATAGTATTCCCCAAACTTCTCCTTTGTATTCCCTGAAATTCTCCTTTGTAATTCCAGCCTTTTATATTTCTGATAGAAACAATTCTTTTACGTGTTCTTCTGGAAAAGCGGATTTATGCCGATATCTGCTATTAAAGATCTTTTGATGAAGTGGGAGGATGTCAGAACAACGGTCTTAAAATGGCATCCAAACCAAGTTGAGGTTAATAGGCTTAGGGATCTCTACAGTTGCAATGCTATTAATTACTTCTGAAAAATCATGAAGAAGACAGAAAAGCAATCGACATTGGACATATTCTTTAACCCCCACAAACGGAAAAAACATGACAAATAAATATGCAAGACCGTGTATATATGTATTTTTATAATTACATATGAATAAATGTAGTAAGAAAGTATATATTTTTTATTTTTTTGGGAGTCTCCAGAACAAATGAATCAAATTCCCATAGAAACCTATGGTAAATCGATAATCGGTTAACGAACAATTCGGATAGCGAACAAAGTCTTAGAACGGATTATGTTTGTTAACCGATCACCCACTAATAACAAGGCAAACTTTTAAATATTCAACAGAAATATAGTGGTAATTAAGCTTTTCAATCATATTTAATGCTTTAACAGAATACCACGCCCAGACGACATAAATTATAATCTACAGAATGATAGAATAATATCTCTGCATGCAATATTCTATTGTTTTGTTCTGAAATTTGAACCTGAAAATTATTAAATATGATCAAAAACATTACTTATCATTAAAATAGTGCTGGATATTGAAAGGTTTGCCTTATCTGTCATCATAACATTACACAAAGAAAAATAATTTGGATAAGAATGCACTAGTAATGTTTATATAATTGTAATTATAGTTTACAAATCTATCCCAACATTCATTAATATTAATGTAATTATTTATATTATCTTTATTTACCATTGAAAAATGTTCTTTTCTTTTTCTTTTAATAGCAATCTTTTCTTTAGACAAAATTTTTATATTATTACTATTGATGTTACAATTTGTTTCACTACAACGTAAATATTATACACAATACCTACTCTGAAAGCTGCCAGGTGCTTTCTTTTTCTCCTATATATTTAGTTTGATTTTCACATGTACTGTATAAAATATCTTGTCAACTACTCTAGCTGTTTTATGGTTCTTTGCTTCTCAAAACAAAAGAATAGAGATTCTTTTGAGGAGGATCCAATGCTATGGAAAATTTGTTAAATTCACTATTATATTTTTCAAATAAATCTTTGATATTTGGAAATTGGAAATATTGAAAAGACTGGGTATATTTTAACTTTAAGTCTATGTAAAAGATGTTTATCATACATTTTCTTAAAAGGTTTCTTAGGATATCCATTTAACAAATATTAGACATTTGTTCTATATCTCGTCTTTTAATGAAGTTCCAATCCAATCGTTATTCCATCTACTAGCATGTAAAATGTGTTTAAAACAATAAAAAAGTTATTTAAAAATGTAAATTTGATCAGTTTTTATATAATCTGGAACTTTATACATGTTTAATGCTTCTTTAATCAAGGATGCATTGATTTAATATCCAAACTCATCTTTTGATAAGATAGGTTTACTTTTTCCTTCAATAATCCATTAATTAATATTTTTGATGCTATAATTTGATAATGGTATATCCTGTAGAGTTTTTAAAAATAATTCCAGTTTATACAATACAGAAGATCAAAAATTTACTATAGGTCAACATTTTCTACCCAATTTATGTTTTTAACTTCGTGTCAAGTTTTGTACTCTTATATTACTAGAATCTAAATTTCCTGTTTTTGCTGTGCTGAAATCATCTATATTTCTTTATATTTCATTAATTATCTTTGTAATTTTTTTCTGTAATTCTCCTTTTTATTAATTCTTAATTTTTCAGATAATACTACTATTAAATTTTTATTTTCTACTTCATTACTATGATAACTAGTTGATGTTAGTTATCTGCTTTAATAATTGATAATTTGTTTATTAAAATGCATTTTTTAATCTTTTATATTTATGATTTAATGTTATTGATAAGTGATATATGATTCTAATGTCACCTTTATCTATCTTTATATGTTTTTGTAAATCTTTGCATGTTATATTCATTAACTTCTGTTTTCTTCCATACTAATCTTTAATTATAAAATGGTACATTCTATATCCGTAATTAGTTTTGTTACTGTATTATTCAATTATATAATTGGTAAATTTACGTCGGGATGAAGATCTTTTAATTTCCGTAAGAGTTATAATAACTAAATCAATCCGAACAACTAAAACAAATTATATGAAATCTTACATAAATGTATTAATATATTAAAATAATATATTAATGTGCTAACCTAATCTTAATTTATTAAGGTATTTTCACCAACAAATAAATTTAAAATTGTCAGTACAAAATAGAGCCCTTATGAGTTTCATGGTGGCTGCCATGTTGTTTGGTGAAGGATTGAGCACTGAAAAAGATGCCTGCAGTCATTTCCCATTGTTGCCATGCTGTTTGCTGGCAGCCAGAAGTTGCCTGAAATTTTGATTACGCCCATAGATTTATGTAATTGAAAATTCCTTGGTGTCACTTCTCTTAGGTAACATTTAAAATCATTGATATCATTAGCATTTTTCTCTTTAAGTTGTAAATGTCTAATCTTTACCTCATTTTCCATTTTTCTTTTCTTATTTTATTACAATTCTTTTAAAAGTTTAAAAACTATTCAGTGGGGTCAAAAATTAAGTTAAAATATATAAATTATGAGAAAAATATTCATCCTATTCCAACCTCAAAATAGGCTGTTTTTTTCTCATATTTTATATTTTAAATTAATTTCCGATTAAATAGTGTATTGGCATTTGGAAAGATTGGTTTATACACTGTTAAGTACTGTACATCAGAAAATAAAGTGGTTGTGAAAAAGTCCAGTGTTTAGTACAGGGCTGTGGAGTCGCGTAAAAATCTACCGACTCCGACTTTTCCTTATCGTCCGACTCCGGCTAAAACACCAAAACTCCACGACTCCGGCTCCGACTCCGACTCAACAGCCCTGCCAGGGCTGTGGAAGTCGCGTAAAAATCTACCAACTCCGACTCCGACTTTTCCTTACCATCCGACTCTGACTCCGGCTAAAACATCAAAACTCCACGACTCCGACTCCACAGCCCTGGTTTAGTATCAAAACTTCATGGTGTCTCAAAATATAATTTTATTACTCATCAAATAATTTTGTATTAATAAAAGATGATCAGTTTTTAAAATGCTTTTAACAATTTATTTTAGGCATTGCAACATGGTTTTGGAAAACGTGAAGGAAATGTGGACTGAAATGCCCAGAACTGGCAAAGGAAAGAAGAAGGCAAAACCCGTCAACAAGGATCGCTACATATCGAAGATGTTTCTTCGTGGAGACTCCGTCATATTAGTTCTCCGAAATCCTCTCTCCAGTCAGAAAATATGAAACACGTAACGAGTATCTGTGAATTTAATGTTGCATATTCATCATTATCATTTCATTATATTAATGTATTTTACAATATTATCTGAGAAAAAAAAATAAATTTTCACAGTTTAAAAACTTTTGTATAACACTTTTATGTACAATTACTAAATTTAGTAAATTTTAATTGGAAATAATATTTGAACTAAATGAGAACAAAAAGTTTGAAGTTTTAATAAAAAATAATTTGGTATAAGATTCTTTTTATTTAAATACATTTACAGCCAAAAAATACAATAAGATCCTATGATGCGGTGTCCTATTGCTCTGGTACCAACAGATTTTGTCTACACTAGGATTCGAGTCTGATTGGGATCCAGATGTTCGGCCTCATCTTCCAGTACCCATACAATTTTAAGACCAGTATGATGTGTGGATGGCTGAGTGGTTAATTAAGGTGGCAGCCTATCCATGCTGGAGACCCAAGAATAAATCCAGATAGGTCAAAAAACCCAAGAATTTTTTAGGGTGATCTGTCTGGATATGTTGAGTTCTGTTCCTTGCTGCCTAACCACCCAATTGTGTATCTGTTCAAACCTATAATGGGCTTGCTGAAAGGCCTTCTTAGTGCCTAAAGAGCAGAAAGAGTTAAAAAGAGTTAAACACATTTAAAAATAGAAATACTGTATAATTTTATAGATCTTAATTAGAGATTTTTATACTCATAACATGAAGCATTGCACATTTAATCCAAGATTAGGGATAAAAACACTGTCTGGTAAATTTAAGTGTATAGGTCACAAGTAACTAACTAAGCAAGCCAACAACAACCAGCAATTATTGTGACATTGTCACTGCCAGGTTTGCAATTTTTAATCATATTATACAGTATTTATTAATTTAAAATTTATACTTTCCACCTCGCTTGTAGTTGGTTAGCAGTTTGTAGTGGCTTGCCCCTCTACATCATACTTTTCCTTTAACAATAGAGTCATGCCAGTCATGTATCTAATACAGTGGTTCCCAATTAGTTTTTCCTACGTACCACTTCAAGAAAGAGCTAAAACTCGAGTACCCCTTATAGCAGAAATCCATATTAATCCATACTAATATTATAAATTCGAAGGCAATTCTGTCTGTTTGTTACCTTTTCACGTCTAAACCGCTAAACAGGTTTTAATAAAATTTGCACAGAATAGCTTACATGTTGGAGATGGACATAAGCTACATTTTACTGCGAGAAAATTCGATATAATGCAGGCGAAGCTGTGGGTAGACATAAATAGAATAAGTTATTTTTTTAAATTTATTACCTTAAAATACAATTCTAATAATAATGAAAATAACATAAGGTTATTTAATTTTAATGTGACAAATGTGCGCGATTTTCTTTGCACAACTTTGTAAAATCTGGTTGCTTTTTGGCCATCTTCGAGCTGAAGTCGGTGACGATGTTTAGTTTTCATGTTTGTCATGGCCGAAAATCCGCTTTTGCAGAGGTATGTTGTGCAAAATGGTAGTAAGTATTTTATTGCCGCTTCGCTGACATCATAAATTCTAACCCGATTTAGAAGCGAAATGTCGCAACTGATTATTAAACTCAGTGAAATCTTATTAATATGTAAATTTTTCGACTATAACTTCGTATCTTCTATTATCAGGACTTATTATACTGGTTTTACAGATAATATTACAAAGATTAACAGAAAACAATTTTTATTTTATTTCAATGAAGTCTCATTATACTCTGGGGGAAATAACAGCGACAAAAATTTTCAAAATTAATTTCGCGAAAACAAATTGTGTTAATTGTACAATTTTTGTTTCTTGCGTAAGAATTTCATTTAGGTATTGTCACAAATGCATTTTTTTAATGAAATTTCGAGAATATTGTTAGTTATAAATAAACGAATTTGTGCATTCGACATCGTGTTGTAAATTGCCGAATTTTTGATGGTCCACCCATTATTTTTTTGATTGCTTCATCTCATGCATTTAAATTTTAAATCGACCGATTTTAGATTGCCGCGCGTACCCCTTCATGCAATTTCTCTACTAATACTTTTTTCACCTAGCTTTATTCCAATATTTCTGCAATTTTAATGGCTTTCTTTTAGTGCTAACTTAAAGATTGGAGACATTATGCCCTTTTTTTGCATCAGATTTTACTTCAAATATCTCAAAGATTCATCTCTTACTCTTTATTTTGAACTTTCAAGTGTTTGTGTTTTATAAGAGTTTTTCCATCCCTCTGAAGATTACTTCTCTGTCTATGCTCTTACATATCTCCAAAATTCATGATTAAGCAATGTATTACATGTTTAAATTCTTGTAGGTTATAAATCTGATCTATGGTTGATTTATTTTTACCGAAAACTATAGTTTTTTTTAAATACAAAATAATTGGTCTACTAGTAACTGAATGGATAGAACCACAACCATTGGTCACAGGTTTATACCTGATCAATTGGCTGGCTGTGTGGCATTTTCTAGCTATTGTTCATACATCCAACACCTAAATAATGTTTCTCAGTCCTCCTACCAGGTTGATATTCCAATCTTTATTTTAGTGATTACCAATAGTGATGCAGAACAATGTTGTACCACAAACCATTCTAAATATATTTATTTGTTGCACATACAAAAGGAAATGTTGCAAAACAATGTGACATGAGATAAAATTAAAGCCACAAATTAATTTCTAATTATGGAACTTTCACTAATAAAAGATAGAGTATTACTGAAAACTCATTGATTGACCTATTGGCCACTTCACTAATATTGTAATAATAATGTATGTTGCAACCTTTGTGATTGTTTAAAATAATAATATGTCCACTATTTCTATAAAAATTTATTTTATGGCTTGCATAGAATGTGATATCATATGATCTCAAATGTCTAAATAGGCATAAAAGCTAATAATTGCGAAATTATCAAGAGTGTTCATTTGGCTAAAAGTAACACAAGTTATACAGTCAAGCTCCCAATTATCCAGGAAAAAAATCATCCAGTTCCATTTAAATCCTGTACGCAACAAACTTGAAATTTGAAGCATTTAAGTATATTTTTAATAAATTAAAATATTATTTTCATACTAATTTTGAAACAAGATATTTTCTTAAAAAAATAAATAAATAACTGCAACGCTCCATTTGTAAATTTATATTGGAACACTACTATTAGTAGCGCCTTATGTGATACTTCAATGAGTGGCAAGAGTCGCTCAATAGTGGATCAAACAATCTTCAGAGGGAGTGCCGAAAGGAAATAATAGGTCTTACAAAAGTTTTACTACTAGAGATACTCGGGAAACATCATCGGAAGGTGTACAGCTGCGCTTTAGAAATCCCAAACCTCGCCTAGATTCATTTCTTATCTTTACTCTTCGGAACACCATTTCTTTTCTGGCCAATAACCTATAAAGCGAATAAGTCATACAGCAATTTGTGACTCTCCATAGGCGGTCCACAAATTGCCGAAATCGATAACACCATTGAATGCCGGTCGTAGAGTCGCGACTCGCTATTGGGCTATTAACAATGGACTGTTTACAGTTTTATTCATGTTTCTAACACATAATTAGAGGCCAGTTTCCTATAAAATTATCTCGTAAGTCCTCACATCCCCTTAACAGGAGAGATTTCCCATCTGTTGTATGGCTTTAGCCCATAAATCCAATTCATCTATAGACATTTTTGTCATCCCGGTTAATGCGATCCCAAATAATTGAGGGTACTATATTTTGAAATCAGAAAACAATGGTATATTCAGAGATGAATTTTGTTATATATCATTCAGTGCATGTTTCGCTATCTTTCTTTTGTAATTTATCATGCGTGTTTTAATGGAAGAACAGACAATCCATTGTTTATCGGTATAAAAACTTTTTTAAACTAGTGTTATTTACTAAAACGAAATATTTGTCAAAATTATTACTTTTTTTAAAATATTATTTATTAATATAAAAGAAATTTTTATATTTGTTTAAAATTTAATTATAATTATAATAAATTTTTCTTCCCTAAAAATGAAAGTTGGCAGCACTGAATATAGAGTAATCTGGTGATCACGTTGGTTTTGATTGATGCACGATACGAGTTTCGAGTGAAAAGTAACTTGCTTCGTCGTAATTTATTCAGTTTAACAGATATTTCTTCTTCAGTTTATGTATTACACAATGAATTCGAAAACATTATCCTTTATTTTACTCATTTTGTCAATTGACATCTGTCGCATGAGCTGTTCTAGTAAACATTGCAATAAATATTTCGAAAATTGTGAAGAAAACAAAGAAGATCTTGTTGATCCTTATGCCATGTTTGACCCAGAAATCGATGTTAACGAGAAGAAATCGGAAGAAAATAAGCAGGAAAAGGCTAAGGTTTTGATGAAGCAAATTTCTGCTGATTCAAATGATTCACAGTGTAGTTGTAAAGAATTAGCTAATTGCCAGAAATATGGGAGCAGCAAACAAACAGTTATTTCACAGAATGAGTTTCTATATCTGAAGCGAAGTGTTAAGAAATTGGCCAGTAAGTTTCTGTCGTTAGGTGGTGAAGTGTCGGGTTCCATACATGTGGATTTAACCATTAAAAATAGTGATATAACTACCATGAAATTATTTATCAAAAACCCTTCCAATAAAATCCAGGATCTAGACAATGTCTTGTCTGAAATGATAAATGGTGCTGTCGTATTTAAACCAGAAGAATATCAGTCTACAAACAATGTTTACGTTTATTTGCAGTACGTCGGTGCAGTAGTAGTTATTGTAGTGTGTTCAGTTATCTGGTTTATCAAGCCTCGCTTAACGTTGAGAAGCGTTATTTCTACTGTTTCGGTATTTGTTATTCTTCTTGATATAATATGGAATTGGATATATTTAGTGAAGAAAGAGTATTCTGATTTGTATTCAGAAATGGATAAAAAGAGCTTGCCCGATTCTTGTCATCCCGAAAAGTTAACATGGGGAAGTTACCTTAGTTTATGGTTTTCTAATGATTATTCTTTCAGTGTTCAGTGTAAAAAGTATTACGAAAGTATTCATGTGTCGCCAGAGTTAAAGGTATCACCGATGAAGGCTGTGACGGAAACATTTAAGCATATAGTATTATATCCACTACAGTTTTTGGGAGAATATATTGGATTATTCTATCAAAGATTATTCAGTCAGTTATCATGGTTTTTAATGGTACCTGTGAGCATTATCATTACGTTACTTATGTTCTTGTTGTTAATAATGTTGTTTGGATATCGGATACGCTTTCCATTTTTTCTCGGAGGATTAGAACCGGCGTCTGATTCGAGGCGCACGAGGGAGTCAGATAATAATGAAAAGCATTTGATGTTGGAAATTTTAAAAGGTAAATATCATCTGATAAAATCAGATTCTATCAAATCTATATCAATACAGTCAACAAGTGAATCTGAGAATGAACATCAGAGATTATGTGATTCAGAAAGAAGCACAGTAACAATTACAGAGTTGGAAGAAGAACCTTCGCTTTCCATTTCTAAGAGGAATGTGTTACCTAAAGGTTTGACAAGTAAAAGCATTTGTGAACATAAAGGATTATGTGAGAAATCTGAAGAAGATTCAAGGAAATTTATAGAAGATGAATTAGAAAATGAAGCATCTGAAAATAAAAACTAATTTAAAATTAATTAAATTAGTCATTTATGCATTTTGGAGTCTCTTGAACAAAGATTTTATGATAGTTTATCTGTTTTGAAAATTTTTGAGTGTTTTATGGATCTGTTTATTAAACAAATATGAAAGCAGTCTTATGCATCTATTAGCAAATTAATTTGAATCTTGTACAAGAACTAGAAAGGTTGAAATTACAGTCATTTGACAAAAAGTTTTTATATATTTGTAAAATGGAAAATTTAAATATATACTTTTTTACTAGATATAAAAATATAGATAAAACATAATTGCAGATAACAAAACTTTTATATTTACTAGAAAAATTATATTAATAGCTTTTATATGAGACAGATTGAGTAAAATAATGAGATTAATTCAAGTTTTAACAGCTATTGTATTAAAATGTATAAAAATTAAAAGATAAAGCTTCTTCAAAATTTAAAATATAAAAAGAATTGAAATTAAGCATGGTTTAATGCAGAAATATGAAATAATTGGAGGCACATAGTCAAATCTGATGAAACATAACTTGAGGAATCAGAGTACATTTCAGTATGCATCAATAAGTAAGTGCCCATCAGTGAATTGTATTGTTCTAAAGTATGCTCTGATATTCACTGACAAGTTCATTGCTACAGCAACTGATGCACATTGTACTTGTCAAGCTGGATATGGTAACCTCAAGTGAAGCAATATGGCCTTCTTCATAGACATAGTATTATTAACACCAGTTTTGCTACTTGTGTTAAATAAAACGATTTTGACAAAATAAGCCTGCAAATGCCAGTTTAGTGTTGTTTTCTTCTGTCTTGTTCAGTTGTCAGATATTCTGGTAAAAGCTTTTTAAACCATTTGCCAGTGCATTGGTTGTGGATGAAACTGATATATACCAGAATGTACCCAGAGTCATTACACTGAGCTTCTCTCACAGAAATAAAATAGCAAATTTTTTAATTTTCTGGCATTCCCTTCTATATCTTAAGTTAAACTTCTATAGATAAAAATAAATTTTTAAAATATTAAATGTAATTTAGGCCCTACTTGATTTAAACAATGATTTATATGTACTTAGAGATAGTTACATTCTATTTATTTTTTANCAAAAGAATAGAGATTCTTTTGAGGAGGATCCAATGCTATGGAAAATTTGTTAAATTCACTATTATATTTTTCAAATAAATCTTTGATATTTGGAAATTGGAAATATTGAAAAGACTGGGTATATTTTAACTTTAAGTCTATGTAAAAGATGTTTATCATACATTTTCTTAAAAGGTTTCTTAGGATATCCATTTAACAAATATTAGACATTTGTTCTATATCTCGTCTTTTAATGAAGTTCCAATCCAATCGTTATTCCATCTACTAGCATGTAAAATGTGTTTAAAACAATAAAAAAGTTATTTAAAAATGTAAATTTGATCAGTTTTTATATAATCTGGAACTTTATACATGTTTAATGCTTCTTTAATCATAAATTTAATAGAAGGATGCATTGATTTAATATCCAAACTCATCTTTTGATAAGATAGGTTTACTTTTTCCTTCAATAATCCATTAATTAATATTTTTGATGCTATAATTTGATAATGGTATATCCTGTAGAGTTTTTAAAAATAATTCCAGTTTATACAATACAGAAGATCAAAAATTTACTATAGGTCAACATTTTCTACCCAATTTATGTTTTTAACTTCGTGTCAAGTTTTGTACTCTTATATTACTAAAATCCAAAATTTCCTGTTTTTGCTGTGCTGAAATCATCTATATTTCTTTATATTTCATTAATTATCTTTGTAATTTTTTTCTGTAATTCTCCTTCTTATTAATTCTTAATTTTTCAGATAATACTACTATTAAATTTTTATTTTCTACTTCATTACTATGATAACTAGTTGATGTTAGTTATCTGCTTTAATAATTGATAATTTGTTTATTAAAATGCATTTTTTAATCTTTTATATTTATGATTTAATGTTATTGATAAGTGATATATGATTCTAATGTCACCTTTATCTATCTTTATATGTTTTTGTAAATGTTTGCATGTTATATTCATTAACTTCTGTTTTCTTCCATACTAATCTTTAATTATAAAATGGTACATTCTATATCCGTAATTAGTTTTGTTACTGTATTATTCAATTATATAATTGGTAAATTTACGTCGGGATGAAGATCTTTTAATTTCCGTAAGAGTTATAATAACTAAATCAATCCGAACAACTAAAACAAATTATATGAAATCTTACATAAATGTATTAGTATATTAAAATAATATATTAATGTGCTAACTTAATCTTAATTTATTAAGGGTATTTTCATCAACAAATAAATTTAAAATTGTCAATGCAAAATAGAGACCTTATGAGTTTCATGGTGGCCGCTTTGTTGTTTGGTGAAGGATTGAGCACTGAAACTGATGCTTACAGTCATTTCCCATTGTTGCCATGCTATTTGCTGGCAGCCAGAAGTTGCCTGAAATTTTGATTACGCCCATAGATTTATGTAATTGAAAATTCCTTGGTGTCACTTCTCTTAGGTAACATTTAAAATCATTGATATCATTAGCATTTTTCTCCTTAAGTTGTAAATGTCTAATCTTTACCTCATTTTCCATTTTTCTTTTCTTATTTTATTACAATTCTTTTAAAAGTTTAAAAACTATTCAGTGGGGTCAAAAATTAAGTTAAAATATATAAATTATGAGAAAAATATTCATCCTATTCCAACCTCAAAATAGGCTGTTTTTTTCTCATATTTTATATTTTAAATTAATTTCCGATTAAATAGTGTATTGGCATTTGGAAAGATTGGTTTATACACTGTTAAGTACTGTACATCAGAAAATAAAGTGGTTGTGAAAAAGTCCAGTGTTTAGTACAGGGCTGTGGAGTCGCGTAAAAATCTACCGACTCCGACTTTTCCTTATCGTCCGACTCCGGCTAAAACACCAAAACTCCACGACTCCGGCTCCGACTCCGACTCAACAGCCCTGCCAGGGCTGTGGAAGTCGCGTAAAAATCTACCAACTCCGACTCCGACTTTTCCTTACCATCCGACTCTGACTCCGGCTAAAACATCAAAACTCCACGACTCCGACTCCACATCCCTGGTTTAGTATCAAAACTTCATGGTGTCTCAAAATATAATTTTATTACTCATCAAATAATTTTGTATTAATAAAAGATGATCAGTTTTTAAAATGCTTTTAACAATTTATTTTAGGCATTGCAACATGGTTTTGGAAAACGTGAAGGAAATGTGGACTGAAATGCCCAGAACTGGCAAAGGAAAGAAGAAGGCAAAACCCGTCAACAAGGATCGCTACATATCGAAGATGTTTCTTCGTGGAGACTCCGTCATATTAGTTCTCCGAAATCCTCTCTCCAGTCAGAAAATATGAAACACGTAACGAGTATCTGTGAATTTAATGTTGCATATTCATCATTATCATTTCATTATATTAATGTATTTTACAATATTATCTGAGAAAAAAAAATAAATTTTCACAGTTTAAAAACTTTTGTATAACACTTTTATGTACAATTACTAAATTTAGTAAATTTTAATTGGAAATAATATTTGAACTAAATGAGAACAAAAAGTTTGAAGTTTTAATAAAAAATAATTTGGTATAAGATTCTTTTTATTTAAATACATTTACAGCCAAAAAATACAATAAGATCCTATGATGCGGTGTCCTATTGCTCTGGTACCAACAGATTTTGTCTACACTAGGATTCGAGTCTGATTGGGATCCAGATGTTCGGCCTCATCTTCCAGTACCCATACAATTTTAAGACCAGTATGATGTGTGGATGGCTGAGTGGTTAATTAAGGTGGCAGCCTATCTATGCTGGAGACCCACGAATAAATCCAGATAGGTCAAAAAACCCAAGAATTTTTTAGGGTGATCTGTCTGGATATGTTGAGTTCTGTTCCTTGCTGCCTAACCACCCAATTGTGTATCTGTTCAAACCCATAATGGGCTTGCTGAAAGGCCCTCTTAGTGCCTAAAGAGCAGAAAGAGTTAAAAAGAGTTAAACACATTTAAAAATAGAAATACTGTATAATTTTATAGATCTTAATTAGAGATTTTTATACTCATAACATGAAGCATTGCACATTTAATCCAAGATTAGGGATAAAAACACTGTGTTTCTGGTAAATTTAAGTGTATAGGTCACAAGTAGCTAACTAAGCAAGCCAACAACAACCAGCAATTATTTATTGTGACGTTGTCACTGCCAGGTTGCAATTTTTAATCATATTTTATTATATTTATTTAATTTAAAATTTATACTTTCCACCTCGCTTGTAGTTGGTTAGCAGTTTGTAGTGCTTGCCCCTCTACATCATACTTTTCCTTTAACAATAGAGTCATGCCAGTCATCTATCTAATACAGTAGTTCCCAATTAGTTTTTCCTACGTACCACTTCAAGAAAGAGCTAAAACTCGAGTACCCCTTATAGCAGAAATCCATATTAATCCATACTAATAATATAAATTCGAAGGTATTGCTGTCTGTCTGTCACCTTTTCACGTCTAAACCGCTGAACAGGTTTTAATAAAATTTGGCACAGAGATAGGTTACATGTTGGAGATGGACATAGGCTACATTTTACTGCGAGAAAATTCGATATAATGCGGGCAAAGCTGTGGGTAGACAGCTAGTGATAAATAGAATAAGTTTTTTTTTACATTTATTACCTTTAAAATACAATTCTAATAATAATGAAAATAACATAAGGTTATTTAATTTTAATGCGACAAATGTGCACGATTTTCTTTGCACAACTTTGTAAAATCTGGTTGCTTTTTGGT
>NW_019384833.1:226917-318798 GCF_000671375.1 Centruroides sculpturatus
GAACCATTGGTCTATGCTCTTACATATCTCCAAAATTCATGATTAAGCAATGTATTACATGTTTAAATTCTTGTAGGTTATAAATCTGATCTATGGTTGATTTATTTTTACCGAAAACTATAGTTTTTTTTAAATACAAAATAATTGGTCTACTAGTAACTGAATGGATAGAACCACAACCATTGGTCACAGGTTTATACCTGATCAATTGGCTGGCTGTGTGGCATTTTCTAGCTATTGTTCATACATCCAACACCTAAATAATGTTTCTCAGTCCTCCTACCAGGTTGATATTCCAATCTTTATTTTAGTGATTACCAATAGTGATGCAGAACAATGTTGTACCACAAACCATTCTAAATATTTTTATTTGTTGCACATACAAAAGGAAATGTTGCAAAACAATGTGACATGAGATAAAATTAAAGCCACAAATTAATTTCTAATTATGGAACTTTCACTAATAAAAAATAGAGTATTACTAAAAACTCATTGATTGACCTGTTGGCCACTTCACTAATATTGTAATAATAATGTATGTTGCAACCTTTGTGATTGTTTAAAATAATAATATGTCCACTATTTCTATAAAAATTTATTTTATGGCTTGCATAGAATGTGATATCATATGATCTCAAATGTCTAAATAGGCATAAAAGCTAATAATTGCGAAATTATCAAGAGTGTTCATTTGGCTAAAAGTAACACAAGTTATACAGTCAAGCTCCCAATTATCCAGGAAAAAAATCATCCAGTTCCATTTAAATCCTGTACACAATAAACTTGAAATTTGAAGCATTTAAGTATATTTTTAATAAATTAAAATATGATTTTCATACTAATTTTGAAACAAGATATTTTCTTAAAAAAATAAATAAATAACTGCAACGCTCCATTTGTAAATTTATATTGGAACACTACTATTAGTAGCGCCTTATGTGATACTTCAATGAGTGGCAAGAGTCGCTCAATAGTGGATCAAACAATCTTCAGAGGGAGTGCCGAAAGGAAATAATAGGTCTTACAAAAGTTTTACTACTAGAGATACTCGGGAAACATCATCGGAAGGTGTACAGCTGCGCTTTAGAAATCCCAAACCTCGCCTAGATTCATTTCTTATCTTTACTCTTCGGAACACCATTTCTTTTCTGGCCAATAACCTATAAAGCGAATAAGTCATACAGCAATTTGTGACTCTCCATAGGCGGTCCACAAATTGCCGAAATCGATAACACCATTGAATGCCGGTCGTAGAGTCGCGACTCGCTATTGGGCTATTAACAATGGACTGTTTACAGTTTTATTCATGTTTCTAATACATAATTAGAGGCCAGTTTCCTATAAAATTATCTCGTAAGTCCTCACATCCCCTTAACAGGAGAGATTTCCCATCTGTTGTATGGCTTTAGCCCATAAATCCAATTCATCCATAGACATTTTTGTCATCCCGGTTAATGCGATCCCAAATAATTGAGGGTGCTATATTTGGAAATCAGAAAACAATGGTATATTCAGAGATGAATTTTGTTATATATCATTCAGTGCATGTTTCGCTATCTTTCTTTTGTAATTTATCATGCGTGTTTTAATGGAAGAACAGACAATCCATTGTTTATCGGTATAAAAACTTTTTTAAACTAGTGTTATTTACTAAAACGAAATATTTGTCAAAATTATTACTTTTTTTAAAATATTATTTATTAATATAAAAGAAATTTTTATATTTGTTTAAAATTTAATTATAATTATAATAAATTTTTCTTCCCTAAAAATGAAAGTTGGCAGCACTGAATATAGAGTAATCTGGTGATCACGTTGGTTTTGATTGATGCACGATACGAGTTTCGAGTGAAAAGTAACTTGCTTCGTCGTAATTTATTCAGTTTAACAGATATTTCTTCTTCAGTTTATGTATTACACAATGAATTCGAAAACATTATCCTTTATTTTACTCATTTTGTCAATTGACATCTGTCGCATGAGCTGTTCTAGTAAACATTGCAATAAATATTTCGAAAATTGTGAAGAAAACAAAGAAGATCTTGTTGATCCTTATGCCATGTTTGACCCAGAAATCGATGTTAACGAGAAGAAATCGGAAGAAAATAAGCAGGAAAAGGCTAAGGTTTTGATGAAGCAAATTTCTGCTGATTCAAATGATTCACAGTGTAGTTGTAAAGAATTAGCTAATTGCCAGAAATATGGGAGCAGCAAACAAACAGTTATTTCACAGAATGAGTTTCTATATCTGAAGCGAAGTGTTAAGAAATTGGCCAGTAAGTTTCTGTCGTTAGGTGGTGAAGTGTCGGGTTCCATACATGTGGATTTAACCATTAAAAATAGTGATATAACTACCATGAAATTATTTATCAAAAACCCTTCCAATAAAATCCAGGATCTAGACAATGTCTTGTCTGAAATGATAAATGGTGCTGTCGTATTTAAACCAGAAGAATATCAGTCTACAAACAATGTTTACGTTTATTTGCAGTACGTCGGTGCAGTAGTAGTTATTGTAGTGTGTTCAGTTATCTGGTTTATCAAGCCTCGCTTAACGTTGAGAAGCGTTATTTCTACTGTTTCGGTATTTGTTATTCTTCTTGATATAATATGGAATTGGATATATTTAGTGAAGAAAGAGTATTCTGATTTGTATTCAGAAATGGATAAAAAGAGCTTGCCCGATTCTTGTCATCCCGAAAAGTTAACATGGGGAAGTTACCTTAGTTTATGGTTTTCTAATGATTATTCTTTCAGTGTTCAGTGTAAAAAGTATTACGAAAGTATTCATGTGTCGCCAGAGTTAAAGGTATCACCGATGAAGGCTGTGACGGAAACATTTAAGCATATAGTATTATATCCACTACAGTTTTTGGGAGAATATATTGGATTATTCTATCAAAGATTATTCAGTCAGTTATCATGGTTTTTAATGGTACCTGTGAGCATTATCATTACGTTACTTATGTTCTTGTTGTTAATAATGTTGTTTGGATATCGGATACGCTTTCCATTTTTTCTCGGAGGATTAGAACCGGCGTCTGATTCGAGGCGCACGAGGGAGTCAGATAATAATGAAAAGCATTTGATGTTGGAAATTTTAAAAGGTAAATATCATCTGATAAAATCAGATTCTATCAAATCTATATCAATACAGTCAACAAGTGAATCTGAGAATGAACATCAGAGATTATGTGATTCAGAAAGAAGCACAGTAACAATTACAGAGTTGGAAGAAGAACCTTCGCTTTCCATTTCTAAGAGGAATGTGTTACCTAAAGGTTTGACAAGTAAAAGCATTTGTGAACATAAAGGATTATGTGAGAAATCTGAAGAAGATTCAAGGAAATTTATAGAAGATGAATTAGAAAATGAAGCATCTGAAAATAAAAACTAATTTAAAATTAATTAAATTAGTCATTTATGCATTTTGGAGTCTCTTGAACAAAGATTTTATGATAGTTTATCTGTTTTGAAAATTTTTGAGTGTTTTATGGATCTGTTTATTAAACAAATATGAAAGCAGTCTTATGCATCTATTAGCAAATTAATTTGAATCTTGTACAAGAACTAGAAAGGTTGAAATTACAGTCATTTGACAAAAAGTTTTTATATATTTGTAAAATGGAAAATTTAAATATATACTTTTTTACTAGATATAAAAATATAGATAAAACATAATTGCAGATAACAAAACTTTTATATTTACTAGAAAAATTATATTAATAGCTTTTATATGAGACAGATTGAGTAAAATAATGAGATTAATTCAAGTTTTAACAGCTATTGTATTAAAATGTATAAAAATTAAAAGATAAAGCTTCTTCAAAATTTAAAATATAAAAAGAATTGAAATTAAGCATGGTTTAATGCAGAAATATGAAATAATTGGAGGCACATAGTCAAATCTGATGAAACATAACTTGAGGAATCAGAGTACATTTCAGTATGCATCAATAAGTAAGTGCCCATCAGTGAATTGTATTGTTCTAAAGTATGCTCTGATATTCACTGACAAGTTCATTGCTACAGCAACTGATGCACATTGTACTTGTCAAGCTGGATATGGTAACCTCAAGTGAAGCAATATGGCCTTCTTCATAGACATAGTATTATTAACACCAGTTTTGCTACTTGTGTTAAATAAAACGATTTTGACAAAATAAGCCTGCAAATGCCAGTTTAGTGTTGTTTTCTTCTGTCTTGTTCAGTTGTCAGATATTCTGGTAAAAGCTTTTTAAACCATTTGCCAGTGCATTGGTTGTGGATGAAACTGATATATACCAGAATGTACCCAGAGTCATTACACTGAGCTTCTCTCACAGAAATAAAATAGCAAATTTTTTAATTTTCTGGCATTCCCTTCTATATCTTAAGTTAAACTTCTATAGATAAAAATAAATTTTTAAAATATTAAATGTAATTTAGGCCCTACTTGATTTAAACAATGATTTATATGTACTTAGAGATAGTTACATTCTATTTATTTTTTAAACTCTAGTCTTTTGCTTTACATCTCAATTTGTAATATATTTTATAGTCAAAATAACATATTTTTAATATATTGAAGTTTATTCTTGTTTAATTTGTTGAACATTTCATTTCGTACATATGTTGCATTAAATATTAATTGTATAGAATTCCATGTAAATATTTTTTGTATTGTAGAAATTATTTTGTTTAAACAAAAATAAAAGAATTATATATATTTCAAAATAATTTGTTTTTAATGTAAATTAAATATTATAATTTAAGCATTGCTAGATGTAGTTTATGGATTATTAAAATTTGAAAGTGTAATCAATCAAAGATCAATAATTTTAATGCAATTGATTAATAAATTCTGCACAAATTCGGAATGAACCTCACATGATAAATAAAATTAAATGGGTAAGGTAAATGTGAGAACCCATTTCTGATCTCTCTTACTTAAATTGGACAAAACTGCCCTTCCGTAAAGACTTAATGCACTGGTGCCTCATTAATTTATGAATAACAAAAAGTTATTTTCATTAATCTTGAGTCAATGAAAGTTTCCATGCAAGAGATGATGTCACAATACACTTTACATTAATTCATTTTTGTGTGTGTGTGTTACTTGCAGAAATCTTGGGCAGGCAGTCTGTTCTTTTACCCTGCAGTCACCCGGATCAAATGTCTACCATTCGAATATATCTATCAGAAAATTAAGATAATTTAGCCAAATATATCATACATTAAATTAACTTCATATTGCATTCTGACAGGATCTGACAGTAGGTACCATCAAGAACTTGTCCGAGGCATGCAATAACACAAAAAAGTTAACTTGCTAATGTCTGATATAAATTGCAAGATGATAAATAAAATCCTATTATGAGATTGTTATTTTTCATTTGTCAGTCATTTTCAAGCCACCTAAATTTAGCTTTGCACTGTGTTAATTTGATTTGTACTTTAAAAAGCTGTTTTTTTTTTTTTTAACCCATAAAGGGCTTGCTAAAAGAGGCCCTTTTAGCAAGCCCATTATGGGTTCGGCCGGGCCCGAAATGGGGCGGCCGGGTGCAAAAAGACGGAGCCGATATATCCAGTCGGATCACCCCCCGAAAAATTCCTGGGAATTTTTCGACCCGTCCGGATTCGATTTCGGATCCACAGGGCGGTAGCCTGTCACCTTAACTGCTCGACTATCCGGCCAAAAAAAAAAAATCAGTTTAATTAATGACTGATACAATTCAAGTTTAAGCGCTGTAATATATATTTAATTTGAAAAAAAAATATAATAAATAAAAAACAAAATGATCATGTTTTAAAATTATTTTAAAATATTTTATATAAGATAATACAAATTAAAAATCACACATGAAGTAAAGAACTGTTTAAAAAGTTTTAATTATAATTTTATTATTTCTTAGCACCAGGAGGATTATGTCGTAAAGAAGATGGCGGCTTCCGTCTTTTAAATTGTTTCGTGTAAGGTAATGTAAGTGAAATTGGAAATGAATTCTTCAATTCTTCGTACTTTCTTTACGAATAAAAGTAATTGGATTCGCATTTTGGTATGTTTTTTAATGAGAAAATAATAATGTAGGAATCATGTAGTTTTAAGTTAGTTTATTTATTTATTTATTTCTTTTATAAAAAGACGTAGTATGCACGTGGATAAGATGTTGCTCCTATGGACAGAGGGGTTTGCCACTCCTGAGAATTTTAGGTTCAAGTACGAGCAAAAAAGGGTAAAACTGTAGTTCTGAATGAGGATTTTGGACCCCAAATTTTAGACTCTAGAAGAACAAGAAGTCAAAGGAACCAGATATTTAATTGTGACCCTTGTTAATATATTTGCCTCCAAAGTGATTTGGCTGCTTGTTAATTAAATATTCATTGGGTTCAAGGAGCACACAATGTGACTCCAATCATGCCCAAAAAAATACTGGGTGCAACAGCATTTCTCATGTTTTCAGCTTTTAGCTGTCTTTAGAAGAGTGGAAAACAGTTGATTTTCAGCATTGTCTTGAGAAATAGTTTGAGATTTTTTCCCTTTTAAATTTTATCCTATTTTTGATTGTCTTCAAAAAAATGGGATTCCTTTGACTTTTTTACTCATACAGGCATGGTCTACAGCTGTGATAAAATCCCTATTGAGCTGCATTTGTACCAAACAGTTGACCTTAGTATGCAACAGTTTCTCTGTTCTGAACCAGACCAATCTTTTATTCATATGGAGCTTCTAGCCACTCGGTCGTGTCCTCTCGATTGGGAAACGTAACTTATCAGATTTAAGTCTGGTTCACAATATTACAGATTTTACTACAGCAAGTGATAATAACATGACATACATGTCTTGAATGTAGTATCATTTCAGAATAGAAAGACTGGTTTGATTTTTGCTACAACAGCAAGCAAGAAGTTGAGCACAGTGGAAGATCCAGAAGAACTTAATGGGGGCCTAATTCAAAAATATTTAAATAATTATAAGTACTTTTTATTAACATATGCAACGCAGTTATATTGCAGATGGTCCAATAAACTTTATTTACTATCATAAATGTTTTTAAAAAGTTTGAACAAACAAATTTTAATTTGATTTTTTTCGGGCAATGAGGAGGATCCCTGTGGATTCACCCTTGTTTGAGTGTGTACAAACAAACATTTAAAAACTTACTCTTTTCCTTAGTAACATTCGAATTGTCAATGTTAATCAATTAAAATAGTATATTGTATATAACTTATTTATTTTGTATCTGCTCAGTCTACTATATTCTGTTACTATACAAACTACACTATAAGCTATTCTAAAGTACTGTATACTGTATATTATAATTTATAAACTAGACAAAAAACGGGAGATTAATTTGAATAAATTTGATTTTTTTAGCCCTATTCAATAAGTGCGAATGAAAAGGTATGCATTAGAAATTCTAAATTTATACACTTTTTAATCATTTTGAGCTATATTGATCTCATTTTTTTTAAATGTAAAGCCAAAATATGAGCAGAAACCTGATACATTATACAAGACTGTAGAAGTTGAAGTTAGAGGTCACGAACCGGCCGTACTTAACAGTTACCAATGGTTTGCTACTTTTGCTGCTAATGAACTTGGAATAAAAATTGGGAGAGTGTAAGTAATTATGTTTAATATTATAGTTTACTTATTGTAATTAAACAGTTTATTTATTGTTATAATGAATTTATCTAAGGTAGCAGTTTACGACTGATTTTAATTGCAAAATCTTTTTCATTAATAAATTTTGGAACACTGACAACTTTTATTGATTAAAGGTAAAACAACAAATAAAAAATAATTTATTGAACGTAGAAAAAACCAGAAACTAGTAGATTATTAATGGAAAAAACTCAAACTTTTAGTTAATGCAAATAATTAAATTTTCTTTTGAATAATTTCTGGAAACTTGGTTTAATTGTGGACAGTTGAATTTTGATAAAAATTGCAGCATCCAGCTTATTGCAATTGTAGAGTGAAAATCTGCTTTTACACAAATATTTGATAACAAACAATGAATTGCCTTTTTGAAATAAATTTGAATTTTCTTCTTTTAAGTTATACTAAAACTTGCCAAATGAAACTTTATTAAATTTGATGTTTACTTAACTGTTTGACGTCAGATCAATGTGATTTTCATATTCTGAATTAAATAGATTCTCTGATTTTTCTTTCAGATTGAAAGGGTTGAAAATCCAATAGTTAATGTCATCGTTTAGTACAGGAAAGCATTTCTTTAATGTCACGGTTATCGTTTTCAGATGAGAAATAATTTGTTTTTGAATTTCCTTGACAATTTTACAGTTTGGTTCCTGTAAAAAGTCATTTAAAGTTGGAAATGGTTCCACATTTTTTTTACAGTCATGATCCAATATTGTAACTTTCAAAATAGTAGTCAGAATATCTTTTGCGTTAAAAATATTTACATTTTTTCCTTTAAGGGAAAGAGAAGCATCATTCAATTTTGTAAATATATCCACCAGATAAGCAATTTGACTCAACTATAACACATTCAACACAGAATTACAAAATTAGAACAAAATCAGATAAAATAAAATAATAATACAGTTAACCCCTCTGTAATGCAGGTTCATATAATGCGGATTCATATATCACGGTGAAAAAATTTCAATTGTACTCGTATAAAGACGCTAAAAGAGACTCGTAAAATGCGGTAAAACGTCATTGCCGACTTGTGTTGCAACAGGATTGATTGAATCTGGACTAATAGTGGATGGGCAGTCGAACTACTTACATGCTACAGAGAGTTTAGGTGGGTAAGTTGAGTTTACTATCGACTGTACAGTATATAAATTAGGTACTGTAAGTCTAATACAGTACTGTAATATTATACATTTCTTGTGAAAAAGACATTTCTTACTCAATGGCCATAAAAATTATTTCTATTAATGATGTCTCCAAAGTTCAATGAATTTTTTGCAGAAAAATAACTTATTAGAAAACGCGTCCGCCGTTTGGTGCGCTGCTCCGCGACGAAAACAAGCTTAAGCAATGGCGTTGTCGAATGGTGCACACTCCGTAAGTAATCCTACAATTTTTTGTTTATAGCATAGTTTATACGGATTATTCCCAAAAAATTATGTGTTTTGGAAGTGTTGAGTCAAATTAGTCTAGAATCGATTAATTTTATGGAAGAAAACCTTTCAAACAGCCGTAGTCTGTAAACTGCATACGTGCCAGGCTGTGATTGGCTCATGTATTTGATTCCTACAATGCGAAATTCTTATAAAGTGGAATGTATCTACCGCGTTATAGTGGGGTAGACTGTAATAATAGTATTATTATAACATATTTCTTACCTATAAAAGACAAATTATTAGTAACAATGTCTGACATTCTCCCAAACTTCATTAACAGTTGAACCAATTTAAAGTGGAGGAATCGTGCTCCCCGAGACAAAAGTTTAATTAATAGATTTTCTTAAAAAACAAAATGACTTAAATTAGAAACAAGGATCAGAAAGAACTTTATGAAAAGAAAAGAGAGATGGAAAGAACAGTATAACCAAAAAGTGTTTCTTCTAGCAATTTAAAATGCCTGTAGTTAGATATATTGAGTATTTAAAATCTTTTTTTTCACACAAAGACCACTTCTCTGGAATAATTATTCAGAAAATATAATGAATTACATTTTGCATATAGAAAAAAAGGCAAAATAAGCAATATATCCTGATTACATAATGAGTTATCAAAAGAGTAACATCCAGTTCTTTATACCAACTATTATATATACATTAATTTATTAATATTTTTCCATTAATACCACAAAAACTTATCAAAAATGTTAGCAAGGAGGAGAGATCAGTTTATCAGTTCTACATTTCTACTTATAAAATTAATACCATATTCTTTACATGTACTAATGAAAGAATGACTCCATTCTATACAATTCTTGCCAAGTAAAAACTTCAGACTTACCTTATTTAAATGAGAATCATCAGGGTTAGAAGTTCCAATAAACGAATTCTCTAATCTAAAAATTAAAAATCTTATAAGAGTCATAGAACATTCCATCATAAGACTTGGTGTGCAATGAGGTGAACAATATAAGTTTTTAATAAATTCAATCTGTATACCATTATCATCTATATAAATAAAAATGTAAATGTTTGTTTGTTCAAAATCTTAAATCTCCAAAAGTTCTTCACCGATTGCTTTGAAATTTTGACACAAAATTTTGCATTTGAATATGAGCGTGTTTTTATATTATATAGATGTCGAAATTCCTCCATGGGGAGAGGGACAAAATTATGGCTTACCATGAAGAACTGATCTTCCATTATTTTATTTTAGATGCGGTGTTTTGTGTTTTTGATTGCGTTTTAATAAGGTACATCAAGAGAATGTACACTAAGAAGGGATTTTTCAAAATTCCCCCCAAGGGAGTGTTATACATTCATAATAGATACATTTTGAGCCACAGCAATGCATGGCTGGGTACAGCTAGTTTATTAAATAAAATCTTAGATTTCTGAAGTGCATAACTAAAAGAGCAAAACCATAGTTTTCAATAAGTAAGTGATCATTTAAGTTTTGTAATCCAGCAGATTTTCCCAATTGAATAATTATATATGTCAATAGTCTAGCATCATCTTATTATACTAATGCATTGGAAATGAACTGTTAGCCAAAAAGATGATTCTTAAATATTTGTGATACAAAGTGACCTGAATATTCGGAATCTTTTAAACCACTATTTATTTACTTTTGAATTTTTACCACCTCTATGGAAAACAACAACCTTAGATTTATTCAAATTTAATTTAAAAACATTTTCATTTAAATAAGAAGTTAAAAAGCCAATAATATTTGAAGCCTAACCACAAAATCAGATAAAATTACAATATTGTCAACATAAACATTTTAATTTGAAAATCACCTATTTCTATACTATCACCTGAGGAGTTAATAACATTAATAAGATTGTTGAAGAAGATACTAAAGAGAATTGCGCTTAAAATACAATCCTACTTAACACCAGACTTAGAAAACATTCCCTAAGACATCTCTATCTCTTACTATAAGCGAAGAATTTTTGTACAAAAAAGCAAGTAAAAACAAACTTATAATTTAAACCATAATGTAAAATTTTTGATCACAACAAGTTCCTACAAACACTATCAAGTGCAGAAGATAAATCAACAAAGAATGCATACACCTTTCTACGCTTCCTTAAAAGTCTTGAATAATTGCAGATAAAAAAAAACAAAAATATCATCTAATATTGAATAACTTGCCTGAAAACCAGCCTGATTCTCATGTCTCCTGATTCCCTTATCATCTAATCATAAAAATCAATTTATTGTAGAGAATAGTGCAGAACAATATTGAAGCAAAAGATGACAACCAAATCATTACACACTTGAGAACTCTTGTGTAATTCCAATATATTGTGTATGTACAAATGGACTAACATTTTTGATCCTTCCATTTCAATATTTAATTACTTATTTGCATAATCCTTGAAAGTTTATTAGATGTATCATTTGAGATGATAATTGCATTCTGTTCTCAATTTTCAGATGGGAACCACCAAAATATATCGAGAAAAGACAATTATTAAAATGTGTTCACATTTATGGTAAACACAGAGTGGCATATGAGATGAGAACATATTTTAGGGTAATAGAGGTAAGTGTATTTTAGATTTTTTTATTGTTGTTGATTTTTCCGTCCGATGGTGGGATTATTATTAACCAAATTGAAGACAAGTCTGCCCAAGAGGGATCACCATTTATTTTGACATACACATTCATGGCGACAGGCCATGAACGTTTTATGTCATAGTCTGGAACGCAAAATAAATGGTGATCCCTCTTGGGCAGACTTGTCTTCAATTTGGTTAATGTATTTTAGATATTTAAATGTTTAATATTACATGTGAATACTAAGATTTTACAGATATTATGACATTTCTTTCACAATTTCTTACCTTAAACTAAATAAAGACCAGTTCTTCTTGCATTGAACTGTAGTAGAGAATATGCCATGTTGACAGAGTAGTTTCGAGTGACATTGAGTCTTCTGGTTTTATGATGGTGTTTTGGCTTTTGTGATGCAATAAAAGTTCACTAGGGCAGCACAGGAAACAGCGTCTGATCATATATCAAATAATTTGTAAAGTCATGGCACGTATGGGATGTTTTGTTTTTAAATATTTTCATAACTTGCTTGACATAAAAATGGCTCTCTTGCCTGATGAAGGGAACATTAAAGTGGCTAAAAAAATTTGTACTTCCATTAAATTTTGTGTACTGGAGTAAGTATGAGTGGTATTCAGTGTTTTAATCAAATGTTCTAGCTTTTGGGTGTGTTTAGATCTCCCACATCAGTTAAAGCAGCTCATATTAGTTTAAAATGATGTGATTTGCATTCAGAATCACCAGAAATATATATGTATTCACTTAATTGTCAAATACACATGGATGTTGGCATTCTATTAAGATTGAAGACAGTCTGTCAAAACACACTTTCTTATTCACTATATTATGAAAATTAGAAGAATATATTCAGTGTGGATAAGACAGTAAGTGTGTACAGATCTTTAATACTTCTAAAGAAATATGATTAAGAAGCTGTGTTATCTTCAATATTGTTAGGATACCAATTATAAAATAACGAACAGGTGCTTCCTTACTTATGAACTTTCAGACTTAAAAACAATTTGACCATACGTCTAAAATTTAAATTTTGTACGGATTCTTTCACTTGTAACCTGCATCAAAATCAGTCGTTGACCAGTAATATATAATAAATTTTTAATAAATAATTATTGTGGGCTTATTTCTATTGTGTATGGCCATTTTTCATTTTTTCGTGAATTTTGAGGTTCTATTTCCACTTGCAGGGTGGTATCAAAGTTAGTAATTTTGGAGTAAATTAACAGAAACTAGTAACGGAAATGATCAATTGGAGCAATGATGTTTTTGCTATACAATTAGTGCTTGAAAAATGCCTACAAAATGTAATTGTAAATTTAGTAGCAGAGATAAATGTAAGAAGTGTGGTTCTATTACCATGGAAATTAAACTGGATGTTATAAAACTAAGCAAATTAGGTGAAAAACTGCATTTGTAACATCCACTACTAAGCAGTAGTGAGTGGATAAACAAGCATAATGTGTGTTTTTAAATATATTACGCTTGTTTCAAACACTAATAATAAGTTATTATTCCATATACAAATGTACTTTATATGTTGGTTTTCGACTTACAAAAATTTTGACTTAAGACAAAACCTTGGAAACCTAACCTATTCGTAAGTAGGAGAGCTCCTGTAAATAGTCAGTTTCTTTTAAGCATACAATTTCTTAGTTACAACAAATCTAATGATCTCTTCAGAGAGAGACTGAAAACAGAAACAAATAGTTGTTTGACAAATATTTTAAATACAATTGCAGCACTTCTTAAAGACAGTCTTTTTATATGGGACATCTCTAATATGTTCCTCACATTAAATCCTTTGTTAGAGAATGAGCTTTTATTTCAATCTTTGTAAGTAAATTGTTGAGGAAGAGCATGGTGCTATGGTGTTTGATTTATTTAAAATTCCTGCTTAATATTTTAATGGTAATTTTTTATTTTCAAGGTCCATAAAGCATGATGGTTTAAGGGCATTTGCATTGTTAGAATTTTCAAGAGTTTATAACATTTCCAGAAATTCTTGTAAAGTATACATTCTATAAATCAATTGACCAGTTGTACTTTCCTTTTTTTATGTTGTTTTCAGAATATGACTTAGCTTTGAATTATCTAAACGTATCCTAAAATAAATTCAAATTAACCCAATTTTTTAAACATTAATTGTGAAATTTAACGGCATGTGATATTAATTATATTACTACAAATCTAATGAAAGTGATCCAATGTAATTTATTTGCAAATTTACCTGTAAAACAAAAGCAACGACCACCAGCATTCTCACTGGTTAATGAGTCTGGTGATTCCATGCTCATATAAATCCTTTAGTTTCTGCTTCAGGAAATTTGACCATCACCGGCACCTCAGCATCTAAGATGTAACTGTTCTGCTTCAATAATTCATCAAACATGTGAAATTCACATTGTGAAAGATCTAGACTTTAAAAGGTGAACCCTGCAATGCAAAGAATAAATTCAAAGACTTGTTTTCAGATGATGTAATCTTTTTGCATGACAATATGAGGCTGCACACTGCCAATGTGATTTGTAACAAGTTTGAGAAATTCAAATGGGAAATTCTACAGTACCTATCTTACAATTTGGATCCTTTAACATGTGACTAACAGGTCTGATTTACCCAATAAATTGAATTAAGTTTAAACTAATTAGATTCAATTGTATAACAAAATGTTTTCCTATTCAGTTTTTATTCATTCACAGAGAACTGTATAATAGCAAAAACCTTTAATAGAGCTTCTTGCATTGAGTTTCTGTAGTAATTTTGGATAATTAGGATCATTGACAGGTAATATAAAAGCATTAGAACTCCAATTAAGCAGATTTTTTGTTATTAACTTAAGAAATTGCTGTTCAGTTCATTATTTACAAAATACTTGCTTGTGAAGGAAGTGCCTTCAAAATAAATCTAATTCAGTTTTTTGAAAATGTAACGAAACTTCGGCATTTTCAGGTGATATTCTCTTCATCAAAAGTCAATGAAAGAATTTCTCTTGCTCATTCCTGATGTGCCACCAGAGTTTTCTTCAAGTTTCTACTCAGAAAGGGAATTAAACCTACAAAAGGAGGTTGAAAAAATTTAACACAATTTTCTCCTCCTGAAGATTTTGATTGTGCATGTTTTTTTTTATACTTAATAAGTGATTTTGACCAGTTAGCTCTTGTGATTGAATCAGACAGTCTAACAATCGGACATCTCTCTATTGTAAAAATCTGAGTTTAAATTCAATCGTATTTGGATAATTTGGCAAGGAACACATATTTCTGCCTTTGCATGCAGTGATAAAGTTACTGTGAGTCTGAAATGGCGTAAAATACTATACAACCCTAATACGCATGGTACCATGTACGCAACCCTAATACGCATGGTACTTTTATGTATTGTTTGATTTAATCCGAGATATAATCAATCGTTAATTGTAGTAGTAGATTATATAAAATAATGTTGCAAAATTTAACTCATTTGAATGATATATTAAAATATTTCTAGTTAAAACATTTGACGGGTTCTACTGCCGATACTTATCTGGAATATATTCAACGAAATCTTCCGGAGGGAGTTGCTATGAAAGTAACTAAGGTAAGAATAATTCATTATGAAAACTTTTATAATTCTGCACTATTTAATTCACCATTGATTTTTAGCTTTAAATGCTTGATGCTTTAAAAGTACTAAGCAGGCTTAAATTTTATTTAATTTAAATTTAAATTGCTGTGTGTGGTATTAATTTTATGGTTAAAGACAAAATTCAGACAAATCATGACTTTTATTTGAAATTAATTTACTTTGGTTATCTTTCTCTCGTATGTATTCTTCAAAATATGAAAAAATTAATGTAATAAATAATTTACTTTTAATTTTTTTTGCTATGTAGGCACTAAGAGGGCCGTTTCCATTGCCTATTGTGGGTTTGGCTAAGCCCACAGTGGGGGTGCCCAGATAGGAAGTAAGCAGGAGTGAATCCTGACAAAAATTTTTGGGCATGCTGAAAGTTATAATAAGAATAATAGACCTATCTCTAGCACTAAACAATAGGCAGAAATGTTATTTGGTGTGGATAAAAAAGTATGGACTATTATAAAGCCCTTTATATCAATACATTAAATATATTATAATGAAAAAGTATTAAAAATTTATGATAATAATTCAAATTTTGTAGGCCCTTGACTCTGGGGCCCAGGGCAATAAGCCCTATTAATTTCTATATAGATCTGCCCCTTTACACAATACATGTATGCTGACTGGGTACTGCAAGCTTTTGATACAATCAGGTCGTGTTAAACGCTTCGAATGATGTCATGCGCGTGTGCTTGTTTCCTGCAGCAAACCTCCACATGAGCAAACAATCAAGTTTCCGCAAGCATGGCACTGACTTAAAATTGCTAGCTGCCAGCTGTCAATGTAAAAGCAAACACAAATGATAAAAGAGTTTACATCCTAATATAATAATAATTATTATATTATAGGATATAATAAATTATTATTAGCATATTTGTTCTCATATAAAAAGTATATTGACAGTCGAAACTTTCTCTTAAGCATGTAGCGCATGCTAAGCAAGCCCAGAGAATTTGCCCCTGGAAGTAAGATATATAATATAACTAGATCAGTCTTCTAACAAACATTCTTGAACCAAGTAACTTAAACCTTATTTTTCAGAACAGCAACTGACGGCTCTATTGCCTTGGCCATTTAGATATGTGTTTAAAATATATTATTTATCAGTCTTTATCATCTTTAATTAGAATAATTGTGAATTAACACTACATTTAACGTTAAGGCTGGCTCCCACTGGTGACAAACTGAAAATACACTGATAACATTCACAGAATGGTTTCAAAGTTATTCTACATTTGTAAGAATGCCACTGCTAAGAAATGAGTCTACCTTGTCTTATCTTTTCCATTGCAATAAAAATCTTTGAGTTAATAATTTTTGTATGTTAATGCAGCTGCTAACATATCACAATAAACAGCTAATGAAGTCAATAGCATTTAATTTTTGCTAGAAGAATTTTATTGCAAGCAGAAAATTGTTATTTTTGATTACTTTTAATTACACTTTATATATTTTTTTAATATCGAATAAGCAGAAGTGGAGGCATCAAAGGAAAATTCAGCAGGTATTGACACAACGTAGGATGTTGTATTAATTGTTTTTACATCTGTGTCCTTACTATTTTACATTTCTGTGCATATATTGTCTACTTGGACCTTGTTTATTAATAGGACTTATTATACTGGTGTAGTTTCTGGTTAGCAAAAAGAAATCATAGTCAAAACGAAATATTTTGTTTTAGCTAAAAAGTTACTCTGCAGTCAGACATTTGTAATGACATTAAAGTTATACTTATGACATCACATACAAGAAACATAAGTCATATGTCCTGTGTTTCCATTTTGCAATAGATAGCGTCACTGCTTTCTCATAGAAATCTCAGTTTTTGTTGTACACTTTTCAGAAGACTTTTTGCTGATTGCATAACCTCCCATGAAATCGGGCCTGCTGAGTCTGCAGACTGCCTCTGGATTTTGGGTTTCTGGGTGATATTTCCAGCATTTCCTGTAAGAGAAATCACAATATTGTATTTAAAACTTTACCTTTATTAAAACTTAAACTTTTTCCACTGCACAATATTTTTCAGACACCCAGTATTTTTGTATGATAGTATTATGCATTATTTCATTAGGTTTTATTTACAGTACAATTTATATTGTTATTACATCTGAACATGATTTCTCAAATGATAAATATATAGTTTGGGAACTTCATGAATCTAAATTATTCCAGCAAATATCAGTTAAAATGATTGTACAATGTTTATAAAAATCTAATTTCTATATTAATCTTGATTTTTTTTTAAATTTTGACATTTTACATTTCTTATTTTTGTTTTATTTCATATATGTTGGTTGTATTGATTTTAACCCTCTATATCATTATAGTCAACTGTAATTTGTATGTTGCATAATATCAGATTGTGTATTCTCTTATATTTTGGATAGGTATTTGTAGCTTTGAATGAGTACTAATTGAATATTTGCTTAAAATTTGGAGATATTCATGTTTTGACTGAGCTTCTTTAATTGGCTGGAAAGTAAATTAGATTCTGTGGTAATTACAAGTAAATTTGACATATAATTTTATGATGTTGTTGTTATGTCTAAGGCTGGTATCAAACGAAATGACTTGGTCACTGACAATATGATGTCACAGGCATACCTTGTATATCTTAAATCAGCAGAATGCCTGATTTTTAGAGATGTGAATAAATTAATTTCTGTGATATTGTATATTTAACCAATTAGAATCTATGAGCTTGCTTTTATTGAGTAACATATGATTCATCTTCTTCAAGTTGTTGGTGAATATGGGTGAATATGGCAGAGATAATTGAATCTGGCAATGATAAACATTTATTAGTTGCAGTTGCAAATGTTTGTGCAGTCAAAGACAAATCTACACACAGAAGACAAACAAATTTGGTTTGAAAATAGATTCAGTGCTGAGAGAAGCGAGGAAGTATGAATACTTTAATGGAAGAACTCCTTGAATATATGCATTGGGAAACTTATCGTTATCTAAATTCATTTTTCTTGATTGTAAGCAGCTTCAGTCATGCTTTTGTTCCTGTCACATGTTTATCTAAAACTCTTTGTGGTAAATTTAACCATGCATTTCTCTGGCATCTTGGCTGCTCTAGAAATCTATCTAGACAGATATCTCTTGTCATTAGCCCTATTATCATTTATGTAGTGCAGATGATTTCTATCATGAGGACATACTGCAGACAAACTATCTTCTCGTGGACATCTCCAGCAACTTTTTCTTGCCAATATTGCATAGTTTGCTACTACCCTAAGGACCACTACAAATTGAAACTGCCATATTATGGTACAATAGATCAATATAGATATAGTTTTGATATTAATAAATACTATTAGCAAGTTAAATGTTTATTTGTTGTTACATATTAGGTATTAGACTATTTTGGTTTTACTGATCAGTTTTGATATTTAACTTCACATTGTTTAGGTTTTCACAAGCAATTTCATATTGCAAACTTTATGATAAATTAGATTTAATAATATAAATGTGTGTTTTTTCTTCTCTTTTCTTTTTTTTTCTTTTTAATGTATCACAAACTTTAATTTTTGTTAAAATTGTTTCAGCCCAACACCATTTTATCCCCATCACCCATCACCACATATCCAAGTCATCCAATTTGTGGAGAAGTTTTTCTATATTTGTTGTAATTTATAAATTTTACTAACCATTAACATTTGTATCAATAATTGGCAATATGGCTAAATGGTTAAGCTGGAGGCATACCACTCTGAGGGTCTTCTTAGTGCCCACAAGGAAAGAGTTATTTGCACTTAATTATTTTGAATTATCAAAAGTTCTTTGTAATATTTGCAATTTACTCATTATTTTTTAAAGTTTTTGGTATGTGGACTATTTAAAACATGCAACATATTTTAAGCTTTCCATCACACATTGAAAGGTTTAGGTTATAAATTTAAAAAAATAATGGTAATTATCATAACACAATTCTTTGCAGAATCAAGTCAAATCACTGATTAGATTTGAAATAATTGAATTTGGCGCTATTAATTTAGAGTCTACTTCAGATCATCATCAAGGACAGGTTTTACATTTCAAGTTTAAAATTTTTGTAATCTCTTTCTAGCTTTTTATTCTGGATTGCTCCAAATATTTATTTATAAATTATATAAATTTTATAATTTATACAAATTAATTTATATCAAGTATTTTTGAACTAATCTTGTCATTGTTCTATTATTTTGCAGCATGCCATTGAAAGAATTCCTGATCATATTAAGCCTCCTGCACAAGAAATATCTACGATGGATGATAATTTGAAAGAAAGAGAACAGTTGTCAAGTAACTAAACTTAAAAATATTAAGTTTGATTTCATGTAGTTATAAAAACAAAATAAATTCACTTTTAAAATTAATTCTTTTTTATTTTTTCCTGAAAAATTTGTGACAAGGAAACTAATATTTTTAACAGAAAAAATTATATTTCTTGAGACTATACATAAAAGATGAGTCAATTTCTTTCGGTCCCTTCACACGCCATTGAGGTAATAGGACAAGTAGCCTACAATAAAAGGTCGACCTCGCCGTGGAATTGTTATTATCTCAACAGCGTGTGAAGTGATCAAAAGAAATTGAAATGTTGGCCCATGCTGACATAATGGCAGCTCTAAGTTGGGTCAGATTGGATGGTGAACTTTGAAGTGATCTTTTGACTGTATCCCACAAATGATCCATAGGATTGAGCTGGCCACGTTAAACTCTGATTGATGTTCCTTAAAACAAATTTGAGACTGATCAAGCATGGTGGCAAGGTGCATTTTCCCTCTGAAAGTGAACATCTCCATCAGTTAACATTACAGCCATAAACAAGTGTACGTGATCGGCAACAGTGTTGAGGTAAGCTGTGCTATTCACAGATGTGTCCACAAATATGAAGGGACCCAGTGTAGTCCAGAAAAACATTCCCCACACCATAATTCCACCACCACCAGCCTGAAGAGTTGTCATTTGTCAGGAGGGGTCCACGAATTTGTGCTGTTTGCACCATATTCTGATCCTGCCATCTGCACGATGAAACAGGAAACAATATTCATTGGACCAGGCAGCTTTTTTCCAGTCCTCAAGTGACCAATTTCGTCATTCCTAGACTCACAAAAAGTACCTTTTTCTATTTTTCTGTGATACCAAAGGCACTCTTGGTGGTCTCCTGCTACCAAAGCCCATCCTTTGCAAAGTCTGTCTTGTTGTGCATTGGGATATGCTTTGCGATGCACCGGCAATGAATTCAGCTGTAATTTATCATGTTGTTGTTGACTATGCATGCTAATTGCCTTTGACCTCTCTCGTTCACCAGACTTTTTTGACCAGAATTGTCCTTATTGCTTGAAGTTTTTTCTCAATTGCCACTCTAAACACCCGAGATACTGTTGGGTGAGAAAATCCTAAGAGAGTCATTGTTCCAGAGATGCTGGCTCCGGCTCTTCTTGCACAGATAATCATTTCTCGTTCAAAGTCACTTAAATCTTTTGTCTTACCCCTTTTGGCATTAACTTCCTTGTATAAGGAATGTCATCCAAAGCTGAGTGTTCCTTATACAGTGGAACCTCTTTTAATGAGCATCATTCCAGAATTGTACTCATAATGCAAAACACTTGTTAAGCGAAACAATTTTTTCCATTGAAATTAATGTAAAATACAATAACGCATTCCACGCTGAAAAAAATACTCAAATATTTTATGTATAACGTTTATTCAAAGAAAATTGTACAATATGCATTGTTAAGGAGTGTGAATCATCATCATCATCATTTTTTCTAGCGTGGAATGAACCAACTTGGAATGAGAATTCGATTTGCAGAAAACAAAAAAATCACAGATAATATGTTTGATAAACACTCCAAACAATATGCCAAATTCTTGGGCTATGTAAAGGCTATAATTAAATATTAGAAACAGCATTACCATGCACCTGTGTTGCTCGGGTGATAGCAAAGATTAAGATTATTAGATTATAGCCGATCTTATCCATTTTCACTGGGTGCAAGAATTAAGTCCTCCATCTTCCAAGGTTAATTAGAGAATTTTTAGATAGGTTTAAAAATATATTCAATTTCTCACAAAAACGCAAGAAAACTGCATCTAAAATAGTACGGTAGAAGTCCATTTTTTCAGGGTAAACCTTAATATTTTCAACCCATCTCGATCTTATATATATGTGAGATTCCAAACTCGTCCACCTTTCCTCTTATATTATGTGGATAAGGTATGTCTTACAGTATGAGTATTTTTCTTAAAAAGAAAGAAACCCAAATTTGTTCATTATTTCCCTTCTTTCTCTGATTTCCTTCTTGATCTTGAAATGATCATCTCCCCTCTCTTGTTGTCTATGGATGGCTTACTGGCAATAACATGTAAAAAGTTCTGGATATAAATTATTATTCCCTTTCTCAGAGGGAGATCGAGAAATCACCTTTCACACTTTCACTCTCCCAGTGGTCGTTCATCGCCTGTTCATTTTCTCCCTTGTTCCAATCTACAGGTAGCTAGCCAATTAATGAAATATCATAATTTTGTTGCACGAGAGAGAGTAATGAGAAGATCACAGAAAAGAGGAGATCCAAGTGAACATACCCACACACATCCTGTTTTGATCGATTTCTTAACAGATAAAACTGATCAAATATCTCTCCAATTTAACAATTATTACTAAGGTTGCAAAACAAATCATGACCTTAGTCACTACTGGCCATTAATTCAGTTTGTTTGACAACTGTTATCAATTTTATGAGGTAAAATGAGTAACAATACTGGATAGAAAGAGGTAATACATTTGTCGGAACGTTCGATTTCTGACAATTAACATAAACAACACCAGAACGCAAATCGAACTTGGACCACATTGCTTCAGAACTCCCCCTGATAGTTCCCCTGCGGGACTAGTATAAAAAGGGGCCGCACTCACACCTCAAGGTGATCGCTGAAAGGAAGCGCCTAGGCGGAAACTCTATTCGGACACCTCCTTATCTACCCTATCGAAGGACCTCTCTAGACTTGAATGCTGCAGTATAGAGGTAGTTGCTTAAAGCAGAGGTAAACTCTCTCTTTTAGAATAGTTTATAAACTGGACTAATGTCAACTCCGTTAAATAGAGAAATTTAATGGGAAGACAGACTACGAGAACTGTGTCGGCAGGTCCAGTTGATGTTTACCGTTGTTGTTGGGTTGTTAAATGTCACACTATTAAGGGATAATCAGGGAGTCTGTATTGTACCTTAAGCTTACGTATTCTTTTTGTAAAAGTTTTGTGTTTATTAAATATGTTATTCTTAAGTTTTAATACGAGTCATCCTTGAGTACAGCCGACACCTTATCACGACCTCGCTAACCCTCCCACTCGTTTACAACTTAAGCCATTCCCTAATGCGAAGCCGGTAAGAAGGGTCCAAGCTCACCACTCTATCCCCTCGGTTCTCACATATATAATTGAGATGGGTTGATGACAATATTAATAAGAGCAGAGCCCAAACGGTTAGGAGTCGAAAGTTGAAATTTGGTACACAGTTAGGGTACGTCAGTTAAGGTAACCTCTTCCTCTCCCCTGTGAGGGAGAGGGAGAGGACTAAAGATAATCCTGAAGAACTGGGCTTCTACTGTACTATTTTAATGCGTTTTTGTGGGAAATCAAACATATTTTTAAACCAATCTAAAAATTTCGCAATTAGTCTTGGAAGAGGGGGGATCTATTTCTTGCACCCGGTGAAAAGGGTAAGATCAGCTATATAACTACAAAGGTTATCTTACATAAGAATTTATCACACTAAGTAACTAATCTAACACATTTTAAAAATTCTTTATTCCTCTACTGTACACAATTTAAAGAATTTTTAAAATGCGTTAGATTGATCACTCAGTGTGATAAATCCTCATGTAAGATAACCTTTGTAAATATAAATCAAATAATATAATATAATATAGTAGAAAGGTAGTACAAAATAATCTAACAATGTTAACCTTTCCTGTTGTTATTTTTTGCTAGTATTATTAGTAAAATGCAGAAGGATGCGCAGTGTCGGTGGCAAGTGTGTCTCGTTAATATAAACCGACAATATAAAATTGAAAGTAAGAGTTGCTTTGGCCATAAAGAAAATAAACAAATAAATATTTTGAGTGTAGATCTGGCAAAAAACAGTGATATTTCCGATTTACATCAAGAGTGCGCAATGCATACGGGAGTCTTCTTGGTACCGGTACATGGTAAAATAGTTTAGATCTTTACAGATATGGTATAGCATTTTAACCCAGCTCTTGTAATTTATTTTATTTAAATTTTAAAATATATAAATTGTTCGTTTTCGAATGTTGTAAATTTATAATAGGTCTGCCATTAGAACTTAGTTCTTTTAATTAATTTTCTAACATACGTATTTTATAACCTGAGCCATACCTCTGAATGGGGTCAAAACATTTGTTTTTCATTAAAACACTCACTCCTACTCTATGCCCCTGTACAGTTATTGGTATCTTGGTTTTTATCAAAATTAACTTTAACAGAATGAAAACTTGGGAGAATTTTGATGGAGAGATCTCAGAGATTGGAGATAATTTTATAAATTTCTTCGTAGTAAATGTAGCATTTTACTGTCTTGCCGGATGCAGTGTCTGGAATTAAAGGATCTCTTCCATATAATTTAGCACCTTGCGTTTGGTGTAGCATAGTCTGTTAAGGTTCTTGCACTGTTAAAATCGATTTGATCAAGTATTCCAAGTTGATTTTTAAAGAAGAGGAGAAAGAAATGATTGATAATCTGGGATCCAGTCTGAGATAAAAGTGCAGATTACCTCCGGGACTATAAACTGAGAATGAGATGGTTCTTCTCCCTTCAGATTTTGTTGTACGTGGACCCCATAGAAGAGTGTGTGACTGCCTTATGGAATTTCGGATGGGAAGTCAGCAGAAAAATACACAACTCCCAAGTTGGTATTTTTTAAAATTACTCTGACTCTATGTCCCTGTAGGGTATCGGATATATTATTCCTTGCATCTTGGCTTTCAGTTGATCTTGGCACATTGGACCTTTTGGGTTTGGTGTTGGGTGACTTCTCTCCCATACAATCTACAATCTAGTGTAATCTATAGAGTAAATGGTATTTTATTTAAATTTATGTAAACTATATGCTTTCAATGACTTTTATTATTTTAAAAATGTTTATTTATAGATTTTACAGAATTACACCAACAGTTTTAGTACATTTTATAGTATTACATTAAATCCTTGAAATTCTAACGCTAAAGGTAAAGACACACTTTAGTTTTCTATCATTAAGTATTACTCAACAGTTAAAGTTTTATTTAATGTAAATATTTATAAATCGATTTGCTTTATCTGAAACTCAAAGTTGAACAGATTAATACATTTGATTTTAAGAAAATGCATGTAATTTTCTGTTTATTCTTAGTCTCTGTTCATCAAGAAAATGGAATGGATACATCAGAAGGATATATCACAAATTAGACAGAAGTTTAGCTTAAATTGATTGATTGCTACATAACTGCATATAACAATCATAGTAATTATACTGTATTAAGTACATGCAAACCAGGGTAATTACATTAGTGATTAGCATTCATTTCTTCTGTGCTCAGAAGAGCAGCCCGGTTGGCTAATTTAAGAATAGGATTAATAGCTTTATTAATCAGATGTACACAAGTGTAAATCTATGGATTAACCCATCTATTCATCATATGCAAAAGTATGAATACTGCATAAACTGAGACTCTACTGAACAAATTTATACACATACTAACTGAAGGATATTATTAGAGAATATAAAAATGATTTATAAACTTTGTATAAGGATTGGAAGAAAATCTAAAGTGGTAATTATAAAACTTTGTTACATATTCTTGCATAAATCCAGTTATTTTAACATTATCTCTGGCTTTCTCTAGGTTATATCTTTATTCTGAGCACTCTTCAAGTTTGCTGTTAATCCTTCCTCTTGAACAGTGGTGTACTCAAGATTTAATCTTGGGGAGCCAGGTTAAATGAATAAAAGAATTTTTAATGCAAAATCAATAAAATTTTCACTTTATGTGACTGCTAATTCATAAGTAATATTGAAATAGAACACACAACAAAATAAATAAAAAGAATCTTAATTACAAAAATATTTTTGGAAAATTTACTAGCATTTCTTTTCCTTCTACCAGGGAATCCTCTGGGTGCACCATTGCGCTTGAATGTCTAGTCTGCACTGTAAAATTTTCTCAATTTTCTTTCTATAGTTCTCATGCATACTCGTGGCATATTAATACAAATTCTATATACTTCACTTTTACATAGAATCTTTGCTCTTCTAGTTCCAGCTTTTTTAAAAATTAAAGCAATGCTTTTACACAATATCTGATAACTTCCTTCTACAATTGTAAATATCTATATAAAGATATTCCTATATATATCTATATAATGATCTACATAACTAGATACTCCATAAGATAATTATAGGATTTATTCTTACATATAAGTTTGACAATGATTATAGTGTTAAACCCATTATTTTCATATATGTAATGAGAATCTTATGCTTAACTTGCAATAAAATTGAACTAGAATACTAAAAGTATGATGTCAGATTTTATTACTTGGAGGAAACTGTAGAACATTCTCGTTTAATACCTCATTACAAAGATTCTAAAATAACATCATCATATACCTTAACAATGCATCAGTACTCATTCTTTTTATTATTAAAAGTTACATGAAAAATCTCACTAATATTTATTATATGTTTACTTAAATTCCATACTTAAATTATATACTGTCTATTGTGACCTCAATCATTTGATTTTAATGTACCATAAGTACATTTTGCATGTACAACGTAACTAGTGAGCTTTCATATTAATCTAATTGATAATTAATCTAATTTTATATCACAGTATATCAGAATAATATGCCAGCTTCTTTATAAGTACGGCCACGTGAAACCTATTTAAGGTTTTATGCATGTGTACAGAGTGGATATGGAAATTGTCAAAATGTACTATATGTAATGCCATAAAACCAATTTCTGCTTGGAAGAACCACAAATTTATGTTATAGATTCAGGGCTTGTGAACAATATAATAAGTATTATAATTACTTAGTTTTATATGGTCTATATTCATTTATCATCATATTTTTAGTAGAAGAATCTCTTAAAAGATTTTCTTTTTCTATTTCATTCATTTAAATTGGTAAGTCTTAATACTAAGATGCATCTTCATTTTTCAGTAAGTAATTAAAGATAAACAATTTCAGAATTTTGTTTAAATTGCTGATGGTTTGGTGGTGAAGGTGACTTCTGTCGTCGGAAGTCTTGTGCCAAACCAGAGGGAAATTAGGTGGAATGAGATGCAACACTGGAACACCTGAAAAGAACAAACTTGTTTTTAAGAAAATATATTATTATTAAAATATTGAAGAAATTAATGATTAAGTTACTATAATTCTACTTCATTTTTTCTACAAGAGTTTTGTTATTAATTGATATGCTATGGATTATTTTCCAGGCTTAAATTTTCCCATTAGTGTGGTCCAAAATATTATCCTGTGTAGATAAGGAATGGATGTATCTAGGATTTTTTGATAGTATGTGGTGCTAGGATCCTTTCGTTGGCATATTTGGTATGATCCTGTGACAGATTTATAAGAATCAGCTTGATCAATACTTAGAACAATTCAACTACATTAAAATCTGTTGCTGAAAGACATATATTTTAGCAACTGACCCAAACTATCAGGTTTTTGTATATGAAATAGGTTTACATCTCCCAATTGGCAATGAAACAGTCTTATTGTCTTGTATGATATGTCCAAAAACAGATAGTGGTGATTTGGTCTATATATGTCACACTAGTTTCATTCAGTGTCTTGTGAGTAGTGAGCAAATAGGCTTTTTAAGTTGAACGTATATATAAACTGATCAGACTGGTAAAGCCAATATTTGACACCAAATGTCTTTTTCCTCATATTCCTACATTTGAGCCCATCCTTCTTACTGGATTTCTTGCACATGTTATAGATAAAAACAGGAAGACCATGATTTAATGGTAAACAGTAAATTTCAGAAAACGTACAATTTTGTTTTTATTAATTTACTTTACAGACATGATGGTAGGATTTGCAATAGCCTAGGCCAAGGGTCGGCAACCTGTGGCTCGCGAGCCACATGCGGCTCTTTGGATGTGAAGCTGCGGCTCTTTAGTTCCATACGCAAATATTATTTACTTTATCAAAAAAAAACCATTTAAAAATCGTTCTGAATCGATTAACGAGGATTAGGTACTGATTCTATCTCTCGGCCACTTGTACTCGCTTTTCACCACACCCCTCCCCTGTGACACGCGTCGTCACTGTTGTCAATCCGTCGGAAGCTCTCGAATGACGCCGTTGTCGGATGTTTCTATTATTTAATTTGTTGTGAAAAACACTACTTATATATGAATAAATAGATATTTTTTTCTTATGAATAAATAGATTAGTTTTTTTTATCAAGAAACTTTATTTATGCAAGTACTATTTATTGTTGGCAAGAAAAAAATTTGTGGCTCTTTAAAAACTTTGAAATTTTGTAAATTGTAATTTTGGCTCTTCTGACTCAAAAGGTTGCCGACCCCTGGTTTAGGCTGCTGCTTTTTTGGCAGAATGTATTTTTTGCAGTGGGTTTATTTTCTGTAGAAAGTTGTAAAACTCTGCACTGCTGTTNCCGATGAATGGTATCAATATTATTTAAATTAATAATAATTAATTATATTATTATTTATTTTGGTAAATCCCCATACATGGTACCAGTACATTGTTTTTCCCTTTTCTTGCAGACATCTTACTTGATTACATAGCAAGGTGTGCATTGCCAAACAGATCAGATGCCAAAAATTTTATGTACAGCCTCATCTCTGTGTAACAATAACTAATGAATGGCATCAATTGTTTACTTACATATGTACGTTTCTAAAATAATCCAAAATTCTAGAGAGAGAATTCCCCAAGATTCCTTGAAATACAAGACTTTATTGGGAAATTCTACAGAACATTTTGGACATCCTAACAAAAACTGTCAGGGTAACATGGTGGGGTCAAAATACACAATTGTCCTGTAAAATATCGGATGTCTGGTCATTTACCATACAGCAAATCTGCATGATGTAATTATTTTTTGAGTTCAAACTGAGGCACAATGCATTCAACGTATCCAAAAATTAATATAGCAGAAGAAATAGTAGTACAATTGTATTTTCTGCATAAAATTTTTAGAACAATTCTGCAAATAGTCATTTGGCTGAAACAATGAGTAATTAACCCATTCAAGAAGTATTCAGAAAATGCATGCTGATCCAAAAATTTGATCTAAGGAAGATTAAAAGATTGGATAAATAGATACTATCAATACAAGTTGTAAGATAGAAACAACAGAAACTACCTGCATGTGAGCTATCCTGAAAATACAATACTACGAGAAAGCAATTCTTGTTGTAAGATGAAATGAAAACTGGATGCTGCTGTATCTTCATTAGAATAAAATCACTGAGCTGTTCAGTGATTTTATTCTAATGAAGATACCAAGTGTGGTTGGGGCAAAAGCTACATTTACATTTGTTGAATGTCATTACTGTATGTAAGTGTGCAGCTAGTGTAATCTCTTTCTTATTCCTTAACCTGTGAAATCATTAATACAGATCTTCACTGCAAAGAATTGTAATGAATTCATGCAAAAATATATAAAGAGAACCAGCAATGATCAATAGACAGGCTACTTTGTAATAATGCTCATATCAGACTTTTGAGGACTTGCACACAACCAAGTTTCATCAAGGCGGCATCCATACTCTTGTTAGTTGTTACAAAAGTGTCAATACATATCAAGAACATGCATAGGTGCTATCAGTCATTCTTTGGATTAAAGTGGTAAACCATTTTGCATGTGAGTAAATATACTTTGTTAAGTCAGCTATTCCATATACAAAAACCTGATACTTGCTTTGGGAAACCAAATCTTTTCATATATTAAAGCGTCCTGAAAACGTGCATTCAACAGAGTGAAACAGAACTCTTTGTTTTAAAAAATATAAATTTATAACAGGTTTAGTAGTGATTGTTTCCATTCATTTAAATTTTAAGTTGAAAACATTTCTTGTTCATTACAATTAGGTGTAGAATTGGTATTTACCATATGATGATAGAATTGCTGGATGATAAAAGTTTTTAATAACAATTAATCCATTTGTAAATTTATACAAAAAAGTACTGTTTAATGATCAGCTATGTTCCAAGAATATATGTCATTAAGTGATTTTTGTCATTAAGCAAACATCATAGTGTACATAATAAGCTATACCATATAATTTTATCTATTTGTACATGGCTAATTCATAGTAAAGTCATTATACACCCACATAATTGATGAACACAGATAGCTACAATTATGAATACAATTTACAGTTATAGTAAAGTGATTATGCACTACAAGACAAGACCACTTGGAGCACTTCTGATGGTAAAAGTTGGAAGATTGCACTCTTATCTTGAAAATGATGCGTGATATATTTTGAGTTTTTATATCATACGAGATTAGTGACAGCATTGATGGGAATAGAATACCAGCAAATTAGCATTTCATGCTTTCTATTCATGTATGCATGGTTTTTATACAACATCAGTCATGCTCTACAAGTTTATAACTAACTTTTTTCAGTATTGTATACATCATTTTTGAGATAGTGACACTAACTTTCAAATTTTACCACTAAGGGCACTGCAAGCTGTCTCCTGTTGTGTATTTTGAAGTCACCTTACTATAAGTATACATAACTATAGCTATCTGCATTTGTCAGTTACATGGGTACTGTACATAAGGATGTATATACTCTGCATGGACTACATGTAACACAATGATATGTCTAATGATATACACAACTATATATATCTATACATAGAAAAGATACAGGCAGCTGCAAATTTTCCTGCTGCATTATAATGTTATAGGACCTCTAACATTATATGGAGCTTTCCTGTAAATGAAAGGTTTCCGTCAGTGATAGAAGTTAGTTGTGGATTTGCACTTCAACAATGGGCTGGCCACATGGAGTTTTCTGGATTTTATTCATATTACTATCACCTAAACAGTGAGTTCCCAAAGAAAGTCCTCCCTGGAAGCATTCCCCTCAACTGATTGCCCATGTATTGCGTTGCTGTATATGAATAAACCAAACCTGTAAATTAAATTCAATGACTGACCTTTTTGAAGAAAAGGCAAATGGTCATCTTGTATTACACTTAGAAAGCACTCCTTTCCAAAATATTTTGTATACTCATTTGGATCATCTTTCTCTAAAACATTTAGTTGGTTTAATTGCTTTTCTGTAAATAGAAAACCATTATTTATAGCAGTATATGATATGATTAAATTAAAAAATGATGGTATATGTTTGCTATTACTTACCAATGGAAACTAATTGCAGATAAATATTGTGTGTGTTCCAAAACATGCTGCAAAATTCCATCTGTTTTGAGCCAATTAGATCCAATAAAATAAATAAATCCTTAAAAAAATAAAGAAAATATCATAAGTTTGAATAATTTATAATACATATTAAAAATTAATAAAGAGAAAAATTTGAGAGAAAATAGCACAAAAATCTAGACATTTTCATGGACGATGCGAAGATGGATGTCAGCCCAATCTAAAATCTCCTTGCGACCTATCTGCTCAGCCCAAAGTAATTTATTCAAGTCCATACATTCTCATTAAACTTTGTGATCACATATCTTACAAAAAAATCAATTGCTATATTTAAAAAAATGAATTTGTTTGATGATCAAATGTGCAGATAACACCCGCTCCACTAAAACAGTGTTCTGCCTATCTACACCCTTTCAAAATGAAAATTCTAGCGCCATTATTATCTATGATTAGTTTTTTTACTTCATAAGAAAATGCACTTACTATTATAGTAAACAACTAAATAATGATATAGGTATCTCAAAAGGCAATATAGCTACTCAAATAATCTTGACAGAACTTTACCATTGCTGGACTTTGAATCTAGTTGATCCAAAATTTTCTGAGAGTCCATGTAAAACATGGCACTAAGTAAGGAGGAACAAATTCAAGTTATTTTGATGGTGGGGACTTGTAGTGAGTAAGAAGTTGCTGAAGAGTAACAGGATGCACCTAGATCACTGTAAATGATTGGTGGAAGTCTGAATGAAGCCTAATAAACTTTTCAGCAACTTCATGCTGACTGTGGGTTCGCATCACCAAAATAATTTAAATTTATTTCTTCTTATTTCAGTAACATACTTTACCTGTAAAAGAATAGACAAAGATTAACATAACTACAGTAAGACCCCGCTTAATGCTGCCTCACTTAACGTTGATTCGATATAACGCCATCTGCTCAAAACCTAAAAAAAAAGCTCAAAATTTACGCCAATTTAAATTATCATGGTATTTTATTGATTTGTACATAACACTATTATTTACGAACACAAACCAATCAGAAAAAAGATGTACTTTCTTTAAAGCTGTTTGTTTGGTGCAATTTTGGAAAAAATATAACATCATGGTTGCCATAGGCAATATCGGCTTTGCTTGGCCGATTACCTGATCAACTGATTTAACTGATAAATGCATGAATAAAGTGTGGAAGAAGTTATGGCTGAAGGTATCCAAGAATTCTCAATGAGAAGAGCCTATCATTGTACTGTTAGGTTGATTAAAACTCACCCTAATCGATACAGCAGGACTACATGATATAGATGAACAGGATATTGAGGAGTTATTGCAGGTTTCTGGTAAAAGTCTTATCAACGATGATCTTCAAGAACTGGCAGAACAAGGAATCTATGCAGAACTTCGTTTTCAGAATTTTCAGAATCACTATTCTGAAAATGAAGAACCCAAAAAATTACTCTACAGATTTCCTTAGTAAAAGTTTGGTAACTATAACCAAAATCATTGATCAAATTGTAGCGAATGATCTAGATTTTGAAAGGCGTGAAAAAGCAAAACGAGGTGTTTTGGATGAGATCTTCTGCTACTGACATTTGCTTAAAGAAAGAAAAAAGTGACAAATGAAACTTCACAACTTTATTGCAAAAAAAGACAAGATTTTCAGAAAAGTCAGGACCTAATATAGAAAAAATGAACTAATTAACATATTATATAATATAAAATACAGTAATACTCCGAACTTATGCGATAGGTGGGACTGAGCGATAACCGCGTAAGTTGAATTCGTGTAAGTTGGGGTATACTTTCACAATTTGTGTAAAATTCAAGTCAGATGTATGTAAGCTAATAAATGTTCTCATTAATCTTATCTTGTCTTTTGATTCATTCACGGTTACAAGAAATCACAACATAGAGTCTCTCAAGTCTCCGTAGATATAACAAACACAGAAATAAATAACACAAAATAAATTATAGCTATGTGCCGATTCTGCCCGACACATCCAAACATGTAAGCTGAACAATAGTGTGGGGGGAGTGAGTAATCAAGAGTTGTGTGGCGCTCAAACAAAAGACGAATCGATGAGATTTGAAAATCGCGTAACTCCAGGTTCGTGTAATAAGTTCGAGTAATGTAAGTTGAGGTATTACTGTAATATATACATTTCTGTGTGCATATGTTTATGGTGTTATTTAACATATACTATTATACAAATTAATATAAAAATATCTTAAAATTAAAGTAAAATTTTTTTGGCTGCATGTTTTCCTATCCCTATTTACTCTATGTTAAAATGGCCTTGTTTAACACTGTTTCGTTCAGCGCTTTGTCGTTTAAGGATGCATCCCCACGTTAAGCGGGGTCTTACTGTACTTTGTATATTGCATATCTTAAATCTGGAACCAGTGTGTCCCATATTTAATTACTCTTAGTTTGCTGACTCATTATAGGTGGGGCCCATTACTAATGAAGCTAAAAGCCATAACATATCAAGTTTGTGTGCCAACAAAGTCATTAATAAAATATCAACTATTTTTTCTATAAGACATTTTAAATTAACCCAATTTATCCAATATGGAGTTAATAATGTTTATTACTAAGATATTGCTGTGTTACAAATTCTGTTTTCTATTACTGACTGACTGCTTGTTAATTAGGCTTTGTGCTCCCCCAAAAATAAATAAATCCTGTAACTAAAGTCCATTCTCAAATTCAGTGCAGGAAACTTGAAAATTTCTTTCCTAATTTGTCTTACAATAAATTTTGAGTGAATATAAGATTTGTCGCATAGAATAATAAACAAATTTTTGCTGAATCAGTTTGTAATGCCTTATCTATTTCTATATTTCTATTGAGAGCCCAGATACTCGTAGCTTCCTAACAGTGCATTACATAAACATGGGTTCAAGAGTGCCAGGCTGGATTTTACATGAGCAATAAGTAATGAAAAATTGTTAATAAATCAAAAATTTGAAATAATTACTATAAGTAATTACTATATTACTTAAATAACAAAAAATCCATTTATTCTTCTAAGCCTGAATATATACAATAACAAAATAAAGTTAGCAAAAATTTAAAATATACTAAAAGGATATTTTATCAAATCCATACAACCAATGTATATATATATATATATATATATACATACATGTACAAGAACTTTTCCCAATACTTGGGGGATGCTATAATTTAATTTATATCTTAGAATTACCTCTGCAAAACTGACAAGCAAAAATATGAAATTGAAATCTATTGAAAATTCAGAAAGAGACCTTATTAATTAACTTTGCCTAACCGTGACCAAGAAACTTCTTTGTCGTCAATGGATCTTGAAAGCCTTGCTTTAACCCCGCTCGACCCTTAGCATCACCTTGTTCAATCTTGAGCTTCACCTCCTTCTTATAGTACGGTTTTGGTGATGTTACATGATTAAGCCAACTTGATCCTATTTACATGCATAATTCTAGTAATCTTTTTTTCAGTCGTGTCATTGTCCTTATATTTAATCTTTTATAGTACTTGATTATATGCTGTTCTCTCAATTGGTAGTGTGTTCTTGGAACCTAGCATAAAATTGCTGTTGAGAACATATCACACAGGAACACTCCTCTTGATGGAGAAAGCAGATTTTTATTTTCTATAATTTACAAAGGATATGCTTTTCAGGTCTTATGCTCCTCTTCAGTTCTTATTATACAGTCGACCCCCTATAACACTGTTTATTATTCTGTTTTATATGAATTCCATGTTGTACAAGTCACTTAGATTTTGCAAATACGTCTGCCAGACTGTGAACAGCTCACATATTTGTAAAATCTAAGTGACTCGTACAACATGGAATTCATATAAAACGGAATAATCAACAGTGTTATAGGGGGGTCGACTGTATATAATGGTAAAACTAAAAATATAATTATAGTGACTACTGGAATAACTAATTGTTAAAATAATGGAATAGAACAAGTAAAACAAAATTAACATTAAAGTAAAGTTAAAATGCAGATAAAATTAACCAATAAAGGGAGTAAAAATATAAAAATTTTAACACCAGTAAAAACTGGTTAAAAACAAGGTAAAAAGGCTTTTACTGTACATTTATCAGGCTTATAAAAATCCACTTTTTCGTCAAGAGGTGTGTTCCTGTGTGATATATTCTCAATAGCAATTTTATGTAGGTTCCACGAAACATACAACTAATGTTATATAATTTTTTGTTGCCTTTTTATGACAATTTGGAGCAGGAGATCATTCTTTTAACTTTCTGCGGAAGCCTTTCCCGAGTTGTCGTTTCCAGGTTTGATGACGTAATTGGTTGCTGCCAGCAGTTGTTGTAGTAAGGTGAGTTTTAGTTTTAGAGTTTTGTCTGGATGAGGTGCGGTAGTCTATCCTTAATGAAATAAAATGCCCCAAAATAAACAGAACAACAAACTAAAAATAATCCCCAAACAAAGATAACATTGTTTGGAATTGACTCCTTACGAGTTTAGTGTTTTTATATTGAAATTTAGTAACCATGTTATGATGATGAGGCTGGATAAATGTGATAATTTCAGGATTTTTGATTATGGTTCAATAAATAATGCATAATTTATTAAATACATAATTTACTTACAATCTTCTTAATTTCTGTTTGTTGATCAGGGCATGCTCTGGTGTCAGTTTGTAAGGACCATTTTCCTGCCAAATGTCGGGAACCGTACAGACTATCATTTTCTCTCCACTTCTTGAAGGCCTCTTCTCCATCAAAGAAGATTAATTGAATGGTTAATCCATCATTCTGGAATATTAAATATAAAATATACTAACAACAGACATACAGATCAGTGTACAATTATATTTTACAATTAAATACCTATTGACTAATAAACAGACATTTGTTCACTGGTTATGGTTCACATTTCAACACTATATTGCCACGTGGAGTTTCTGAATTTTCTTCGCATGCATAATACCTAAATAGAGACCAGTTTCCTGTAGAAAGGTTTCCTCCTGGAAGGCAACCCTTGGTAGATCACTACATATTGCATTGTTTTATCCTATCAGTTTATCTATCAAGGCAATCATACATAGGAAGATGGAAAAAGGAAACACAGGATCTCAAGAAGAGACATGATATTAGGGCTCGTGGTGGAATTTTCACACATCAAAATTTGTCAGGGAATCCATAATTCTCATAGCATTCTGAATTTCGTAGTTTGGATGTATTATATAGTTTGTATAGCTTTTTAAAAATTGCCGATTTATGCTGATCTTGAAATTGCATTTTCTTTCATTCTTTTAATCTTTTCATAATTAATTTTAAAAAAGACAACCAATTTTCAATTAAGAAGCTAACAAAAACAGAAATTATTTAAATTAAAAGAAAAAAAAAAGCATTACAATCACTAACAAAACTAAAAATTCAGCTTTCATTTCTGTACAGTCATTCTGGTTTTAAAAAATAGCATTAATTAAAGAATCAAAATTAATATACAGAAGAATAAAAAAATAGTTTGCTTCAGTTATAAATACAGCTTAAAACTGCTTTATTGGGATTCAATATATGCATGAATATTCAAAAATTATAGTAAGAATTTGATCTTAGCACTTTTGATCTCTAATGTTGTACCCAGGTAGATAACCTCCAAAGATGGCATAATATGCAAAGCAGCGCACGCATGGATCTAGACTCATGTTATACGTATGATGGAGGATAGTGATAGTTGTTTAACCACTCATACAATGTGACACATACATTGGGCAGGCCAAGAGTGGGAGTATTGCATATATCCAAGATATTAATAAGAAGAGACTCCCATATAAAAATGAATTTGCGATTTTTGCAGCTCTTGAGCATACTTGTTTGGGACCATAGTGGGCTGTAACCCTGTTCAAGTACCTTTTCTGTAAGTTTTGTAGTGTACCTTCCCTTCACAACATCCTCTTTGTGTTCTGCTAGGTGGCTAGCTAGCATTTTTGTTGTGGCCCTAATGTATCTTGTGTTTACTCCCATAGCAAGATTCTCCAGTGGTACAGCATAGACCCCTGACTTCTCAAGAATAGAAAACTTGTTAAGCTAAGTTCACTTTGGCATATGAATTGCTACAAAGTGGATATGAACTACCAGTTCATCACTTTCAGCAAGTGTTGAGCCAGTTTGTTAGGATTTGAGAATATCTCAACTTTTTCGAAACTTCTGTTCCTTCAACCAATCAATTTTTCATAACTAGTATTTGAAATCTTTTTAACTAATATTATGAGGAAATATTTTGTTTTGGTCAGTGTTCGTTTCATTCATTTGTAGTAATTTGTATGAGTGTAAACTGAGCTTTAGGATCCAAAAGTACTAGGAAAATGGATTTTTTACACTAACTTGTAATTGTTTATGTTCATATCTAGATTCCAGTTTCAACTTGAAATTCAAAAATTGTGATTTTATATATGTTTAGATAAATTTTTTATTTTTAAATGCTAACTTTCTGAAAAATTAGACATTGTTAGAATCTAAGTATATAATTTCAAAATTAAAATAATTAAGATTCCAAGAAAACTAATTATAGTTTCTATTTTTAATTATTGTAGTGTTTTTATTATACTGTAATAACTAATTTTATCATTTTCTCATTACTCATCATTATTTTCTTTATTAGTTTTACTTCTTCAATAATTAGTTTTATAAAATATAATTGCTATTGTTATTTGTCCTTTACAATTACAGATTTTTTCCTTTTATTATTTGACAAGTTTTATTATATAAATCTCTTTTTTAACATATTTAAAATTTTGTGAATATAAGAATAATATTCTGTATATAATAAAAAATAGCTTAATTCATGCAAGAACATCTCATAATAGTGTTTACATACTTGTGTAAATATTCACAATCATGTTCATTTATATATGAGCTGGTATGAGCTATATTTATATATGTAAACACCTTGGAATGTACTGTACCTAGAGCACTGTAGAACATGATACATCAAGGAGCTGATATAAATGTACTAATGTATATCACATACCATACATATATACATATACATATGATGCAAGTACTTTACAATGGTGATGTTACTTCTATGTGTATAGCAACCCACAAAATTTCAAATTTAATTTTACTTGCCAAAATAGCTTTACTATTTGCGCAAACCATCTTTTTTTCGTCGTGTTGTAATACATAACTTGGATACCTATAAGCCAATAAGTAGTGGTGTGTTATCAATGCTATTTACATGAAGGAAAACAAATGAAACCTTGCTAGCTGCTTTGTTGTGCCATATGTTTGTGCTTACTTGGTTTTACCAATGTTTCAGTATACCTTATCCTTTAGCTGCTGAAATACCATGTGTCAATTGCTGGAACATAGTTGGAATTTTTCAAGAATGTTCCATTCACTGCAATTATCATTTAATCCTGCAAAGTTTTGGTCTGAAGGTAACTCTGGCATTCTGTAACAACTGAACCCATTTCAGAGCAGGCTTTGCTAACATTAAGAATTGAGCAATAGTTGACAACAGGAAGCAAAGTTGGAAATTTGGATGGCTGATCATTCATCTTTAGTATAACCTGATTAAGTGTCTACAGAAAATATTGGCTGAACAGATAGATAACAAGAGATTTTTTGTGTTTATCTTACAATTGCTTGTCTACAGAAAATCAGGAAGTCTTGATTTCATCATTTTCATAATACAAAATGTCTTATTTAGCAAGTCTACCTTTTGTAGGTCATGCCGAACTATCAAAAAGCTTGTAGACGTTACTGTGTTGCATGAAATGGTTTCTAGTTTTTTACCTAAGTATTTTTCAAAATACTGAAATAGTTTGTGTTCATAAAGTTGCTGGTCCATTTTTTTCACACCTTGCAGCAAGATTGCAACAGGTGCTAATGTCCATCTGTTTCATCATAATACATGATCTACAGATACAATAGTTAATACATGATTTAGTATGAGCAAATGGACAAAGCATTTAATATTCAACTGGCAAAATTATGATAGGATTTCCATATTTGTGGTCCCCAAATTTTGTAAAATTGTTGATCAATCATTTGAAAAAAGTAGTTTACTGGAATGGCAACTTCCTTGCCATTCTGGCTTTTTTATTCATTATTGGCAAGCAGGAGAGTTGAAATTTTGTGAATTGTTAGTGAAAGTTCTCATTTCATCCAGGTGTTTCTACACTTACCTGATTAAAATACTTCAACTGATCATTCAACGCCCATGCCAAATATATAATGATGGAACATGGTACTGCAGAATCTATGGCACCTACAAATCCTGGTATATCTTTAGAATCATAATGGCAAGCCAGGACCAATCTCCTACAAGAATTAGGATTTAGTGTGGCAACAATATTGGTGAAGGTACGAATTCCATTAGGTGTATTGCTGTCAAAAGAATCATGTTGCACATCCCATTCCAAATCCTTCATCATATTGGTGATGAACTGAAAGAATTGACAATAAGTAAACCTAATATGTAGTTTGGTTGTAGGATGTTGAGGATACTACTAACCTTCCTGACTCGTTCATTTCCTATGGTTCCCGGCACTCTTGGTTGAAGTATGTTGTCAAGGGTGCTATTGAAGAATTCATGATCTGTGTTGTCCATTGCTGTGATGGTTAGAACAACATTTGTCCACTCATCAATGGCCCTTTGCTAGAAGAAGAATATAAAAATGTACAAAAAAAAGGGTTAGATTTAAATCAAAGTTATTCAGTAAAATATAGTTTAACACTACATTTAATGCTATTTTGCAGAATAATGTAAAAAAGTATAAAATTAATGATCATAAAGAAAACAAATTATAGTATTTTAGATGTTTTTATCCATAAACCACCAAACACTGGTGTGCAAACTCGCTGCATTCACTCATCGAGGGCTCTCTCTCCTCCTCCACCTCCTCTTGGGCTTGGGAGTCAGTCATGGGTCACACCTCATCAATGTTATAGCCAGTAGACTTTTCAGAGTTTTCTTCGTGTGTGTAGCACCTAAATAGGAACCAGTTTCCAAGAAAAAGTCCTCCGAAGAGGCACCTCTCTTTGTCAGATTGTCCATACATTTCCTTATCCCATCAAATCCTACAATCTGACTGTTAAAACTGAAAAGCTTTATAAGTGTCAAATAAAACTTAAGGAAAGGTTCATACCTTAACAGGATAAATGTTAGTAAAAGTTTACATAAAAATGCTTTTATTTATGTAACTTTTATATTTTTATGTAATTTAATTTTTATGTTAAAATCAATCCTCAAAAGTAAAGAACAAGTCCAAGTGCTACAAGAAGGTAATTTTTTGTATTTATACTTAAAATAATTAGATTTAGTCTGAATATCTATATATATTTATTTATCTTGATAAAATTGTGTCAGAATACATTTAACTTTGTTTGTTTAGTCAGCCATACTCCACAGTAATTCACTTGATACACAAAGATGTTGAAACAGCAGATGACCTACTTTATGAGGAGTAAAAAAAATACAGTAAATTCCATTTAAAATTTGTGAGTTTTAAGAAAATGTTTTTAAAATTAGTAAAAATTTTTGTAAAAAAAAAAACTCTTTAATTAAAGCTTTAGGAGGTAATTGTAGAAAATTAACATAGGCAGTCCTCTGCAAAATCAAGTAAGATGTCAAGCTTGAAAACTTTTAGTAATCATAAATTAGCTCAATGTTGATTGGTTAAAAGCTTTTCTTTGAAAAAGTTTTTAAAATATAAGCCAATGAACTGCTTCTAAAAATCTTTTACGTCACAGATGATCATCTAATATTCATTACAGTAGAAAATGTAACAATTTAAAAGTAACATTCAAGATTATTGATCAATGAAGCAAATCAGGTGTAACTATTTACATGTAGCATGTCTAATGTATCAGTTACATCCGTTTTCATGTTTCCCAGGTACATGATACGTGTGTGTGAGGCCGACTAGGAATGGCACAAACATCTAGAACAAGAGGAATACCAGGATCTTAGTTACTCTATACAAAACAAAGTTGTATAGGCTAAATCAGAAGTCTTTCCAGAGACAGTAAAATCAGTATACGGGTAGAGACTACACAATATAATCAGGATAACACAGTAACGGTACAGTCTCATTAGACTAATTGAATTATGCCAATTTTACAATTACTAAAGGCCGTCTAACTGCGTAACCAGCAATCAATACATTCATATAAAGAACTTAGTACAGTGTACGTAATACAGTAAATCATTTCTTTCGCACACCTCCTCGAGTATTTAAATTCTTTTCCTCATCTTTAACTTGTAAATAAGTAATTTAAACTCTCTTCTAGAAGAAGAAGAAAAAAAGAAATTACAGACAGCAGCAACACGAGACCTTCACCGAGGTGTGTAAATTCACAGGAAATTTATTAGATTACGAAGATAAAGTAATAGTTACATCCCGCTCATTGATTCGTTTAATGAATACTTCTATATATAGAAAGCTGTTACCATAGCGATTATCGTATTGACGAGAGGTGACGGGTTACTCACCGTAATTAAAATCTTTCAAAGTAAATTGACTTCATAATTTATACAAAAATTTAATTAGTTAAATCCTCGGTTTCAATTAGATTACTTTGAATTTAATCTTTTTGGGGGAGGGAGGGTGCCAAACACCCAAACACTGCAAAGGGAGGAAATTAAGTATTAAAAAGTCGTTAATTAATTAATTATAAAGGCGTTTAAGCGATTGGAAAAAGTTTTAGGGAAATCTGGCGTAAACAAATCGAATATTAGTGCGCCCGAAATGTCAGTTAACCGGCTTTTGAGAAAGCCCATCGAGCCGGTTATCAGAATTTCGGCCCACTCTGTGTAAAAAGTAATAATAATAATACGCTGTTCTATTGTTTTTATAGTTCGAAAAGCATAGAAATTGAGCAAAAAAAAAAGGGTGGCCCAAAAGACAGGTAACTAGATTAGTAAACAGTTTAGTCGGTTAACTGATTTTTGGGCCAGCCACATTATTATTTTAAAAATATAGTCTATAGTTTCATAAATGATTAATTATTAGATTTAGAAAACAAATTCAGGCTGGCCCAAAATTCACTTAACAGGGATACAACATGACTACATTTTAAATAATTTCGTTTACGTAATTTCCAACATTACTAATCAATGAGGGTGGCCGAAAAGTCGGTTAACTGTCGTACGGAGAAACCAATGTAATCGGTTAACTGATTTTTGGCCCACTCCATATATATCGGTTAACTGATTTGGCCTATATATATAAATATCTTGTTTACGTTATTCCTATAATTGGAAATATTGATCGTGCCACGAACTAAAATTCGATTTTGTACTCTTCCAATGAAGAAAATTGAAGTACTGTAGTTCTTTTCAGTTTTCTAATGGTTCTGTTTTTTTAAGATGGCTGATCTTTTTGTTTATTTCGTCTGATAAATCGTAGAACACGGGTTAAATTCATCTAGGCCTACAGACATACAGACGGATTTAATTAATCCTTCAGCCACCTTGGTACGGGTTAAACTGCAATTAATCCCTGTTAGATTCTTGTGTTCGTAGAATTGTTAACAGCAAATTTAACATATTGTTAAGGAGTTTTAAAGGTGTAACATCGCTTAAAAATCTCAAAAATTAGGTTAAGGGAGTGGATACAAAGTAGAATAATGTTTGTATTCATTTAGAAGAAAGTAAATCGTGAAGGACAGAAACCGAACCCACACCCATATTGAATGTTTTAATGTAGTAACAGGATCGTATATATATATATTTATATTCCACTTTCTCTATGTAATTTAAGCTATATTCTATTAAAAATCTTTGGTAGATTTGAGTAAACTTGTACGGGAACCGAACCCACGCTCTTTATGTTATTTATTTAATGACTATTGGATAGTTAACGTAGAATCCTTATGCTAACATATGCGCTTAATAGTTTCAATACGAAATTGAAAGTCGCGGGTTCGGACCCTTCTAGTCGCAGAAACGTACGTTTAATAGAGATAATGATTATGGCACGTATATTTTCGTTGTAAAGTATTAAAAATGACTGGAAATTTTACAAGAAAAATGAAAATATATACCTAATTAACCAGGACATCACCACAGAAACCGAACCCTACACCCTTTCGTAACAAACTGAATGAGTTAAACTAGTTACGGGGTTACATTTACTTAGAGAATGCCCTATGTAAGGATACTGGTGTGTATTCGTGAAATAAAGTCTACAATGTGTCTACCTATAGAAAGAAGAAGTAAATTGTGAACTTAGGTGGGTAACGAACCCACTCCTTTTATTTAATGATCACAGGGTGGAGTTAATAAACGAATGTCTATCACGCTAACATAAATACTTAATGATTTCTATACGTAGAATCATTAGAATCGAACGTCATTGGTGGGGGTTCGGACCCTTTCCAGTGCGTAATAACGTACGTTTTACTAACATATCGATTATGGCACGTATCTTTTGGTTAAAAAAAATAAAAATAACTCCAAAAAATTAAAAATGTACTCAATTAGTATAAATACTTAGTAATTTCATACATTAAAAGTCCATCTTTTGAAAACACACAGCTTCATTATAAATTAATTATAATTTAAAAAAAAATAATCATTAAATAATAGTAATTACCCATTTTTTGGAGTCTTTTTTAGCACATTCCGTACCATAGAATATAATTAAAATAATGGTAAATATCTTCATCATCACGTTAAAAAAAAAAGTATTGTTTAGTAGAAGTTAAACGTCACAAAACTCGTCTTTCCACCTTCCGCTTCTCACGCTTCTACAAACAAAACTGCAGCACGATTGGTGGAAAATATCGACCAATCGCAACCGTCATAAGGTGGGATACTTAACTCGCTACCCACCCCCCCGAACCTCACTCAAAAAGAAAAGCTCCCAATAGAAGCTCTCTATACGTAATTTACATAATTTTTAATTGTAGGATACGTCACACGGCATCTGTTATACTGTTGATAACACCGATTGTGTGTTTGTGTGTGTGTGTATTTTTTTATATACCAAAAATTTAGTGTAAATAATGCGTGGGAGGAATCGATGATGCCAAAGTGGAGCCAATCGATAATTCATTCAGGACGACTACTGAATGAATTATTGAACAGTGCACTTGTATGTCGTCACGTGTAAACCAATTTATAATTGTATACACGCTGTTACTGCTGATCTCCTCGTAAATTATGTTAGATAAATAGGGTGATGAGGTATAAAAATAACTGTTTTTGTGTTTTTTTTTAATACCTTCAAGTTTATTGTTTGATTTTTTCCCCTACTTTTAATTAATTTTTAGAGAATTTTTTGGCAGTTTTTATCCCACATTTTGAGCATTTTTATCAGAATTTTTGAGCGCTTTTAATCCCAAATTTTGAGCATTTTTATCAGAATTTTTGAGCGCTTTTAATTCCAAATTTTGAGCATTTTTATAAGAACTTTTGAGCGCTTCTAATCCGAAATTTTGAGCATTTTTATCAGAATTATTGAGCACCTTTTATCCCAAATTTTGAGCATTTTTATCAGAACTTTTGAGCGCTTTTAATCCCAAATTTTGAGCATTTTTATCAGAATTATTGAGCACCTTTTATCCCAAATTTTGAGCATTTTTATCAGAATTATTGAGCGCTTTTAATCCCAAATGTTGAGACATTTTTATCAGAATTTTTGAACGCTTTTAATCCCAAATTTTCAGCGTTTTATCCCAATTTTTGAGAATTTATAAATATTATCAGTCCATTTTTAATTATTATTACTAGTTTGCTTATTCCAATTTTATAATAAAATTACTAATTTTCTCATTTGAATTTTTCGGAATTTTCACTTTATCCATGCCAATTTTTCAGCATTTGAGTGTTTTTTGTTTTTCAACCATTTTCTTTTAGAATTACTACTTTTTTGAACTCCATTTTCTTCAAATTACCGGTAAAAGTTAAATTTGAATAAATTCCGGTTTACTCACTCCAATTTTTTTTTTTTTTCAAATTTTCTCTCCGGTTTCGGTGTAAGATATTTTTGATTTGTTAGTCTAATGGAAAACGCAACGCAACACGAGAGATCTGCTAATGGGGAGTGTCTTACGTGTTAGACTTGCGAAGAAAACACAGCAAACTCCACGCGACCAGCCCGTTGTTCTCACGAACCCGTGACTAGTGTTTAGTGGTTTTATTCACCTGGCCTCATTATTTTTGACTTCTCAGTTTATTCATTCTAGTGGCCGAGTGGATAAAACCACTAAACACTAGTCGCGGGTAAGTGAGAACAACGGGCTGGAGGGAGTTTTCTTCACATGTCTAAGCACTTGAATTGGTGCAGTTTTCTATAGGAAATCCACGCAGAATGCATTTCTCCATGGTAGATTTTCTACGTGTTGACTTGCCTTACTCCCTCAAACTAAACTATACTTATTCCCAATTTTCTCTGAAATTTTTCATTTATTCTAATCTTCTAACGCAAATTTATGCAGTAGTACTTTCAGTTGTATTAACTTAAATTTTATTGTTATTACTTTAAATATTTTTAATGTTTCATACTTTAATGCTAATTACAGTTGCTAATGGCAGCTGCTCCAAGATATACAGTTATAAATTACATTTAATATACTTTTGTTTTCTGAATTTTTTTTTAGATATTTCATTTTATTATCATATATTTTTGAAAATTTACTTTTGGTTTGTTCAGAAAAAAATTATTTATTTATTTCTAAACGCCTCGAACTGAAAGTTTTACTTATTTTTATGCTCCTCAAATTGAGTTTTTGTTTATTTTTATGCACCTGAGCTGAAATATATTCACTGTACTTAACGGAAAGTTTACATCTTTGTTGCTTTGTTAATTTATTTTTTGTCTTCCTCTATAAACTATTTCAGTGAGAACGTAAACTGAAAATACTTCATTTATAAAAGAACAGAAGAGAACGTAGAAAACTCCATCGACGGATAAGAGAATGGAGTTGCTAACAATAAGAATTGATCTTTTTAATAATTACTTTGGTAAATTTCACTCATGAATGGTTCGTGGGTGGATGCCTGCTCGCGTCATTTATCACACGCCCACTAGTGAAGACAATCGATTTTTACCAGCAGTTGATGTGTTCTTCTTGGAAGTGTAGTTTCATTTTGTAAATCGCGATAACGTTTCATTTTCTTTGAAAAATTTTCTTCTTTTTTCCTTTTTTTAATGCTTATTTTATTGAATTAAACTTAACGTTCGCTCTTTCCCTAAAATATTCTTTACTAAAATTAATTTTACTGCATACTTCTTTTAGAAAATGCCGTGTGTACTTGACTGTTGGAAGGGGTAGAAAATCTTAATTGATTCGTACTTTGCGATTGATTTATACCTGGAGTTTGCAGGAAAATCAATTTAGTAACTCATTTTATAATTTTTCATTAACAATTTGCCATTTATTAAGCATAAAATCGTGTATTTTAAAAGTCTTCTTGTAAACAAGGTGGGATGATGAGGGAAATTATGACAATTTTCTCGCCTCCGCGTTATCAAATCACGCTGATGTGGCGAGAAAATTGACTTGGTCATCACATTTTTTCTTATCTTTACGCTGGAATTTAACATATTTTTCGATTTTTTTTCTTTTTTGATTACGTTTTCATTAATTACTACGCAATTTTTGGAAAGGAAAGCGTGCTTTGAAGCTGGTAAAATGAACAATTTTTACTGGCATTTGAATAAAATTAACGAATTTTTATGGATTATATCCATTAATTATGTTTTATATACTATTATAGCCGTTAATTATAATAATTATTACTGTAATAACATCATTATATTCTTGTTTACAATTATAATTACATGGATATGGTTTAGTCTAATGGAAACGAACCGACGACTTGCTATACAATGCAGAAGTGTGACTACATTGCCACACAATATGTGCATCTGACAGATTACAATTGATTTAAAATGTAAGATTAATGTTAAGATTATATAAATTCTCTCTAAATAATATACTGCGGGACGTAATGAGTTTGTTAATCTACGAAGGAACCGAACCCACTCCTCTCAATCGAAGGAATAAGCGCAGTTTGTATTGTGTAGACGTAGAGCTACCGTCTCATTAGAATCCAATCGGTCAATGATTCTTTTCATTATAAATTTATGCGAAATTTAAATATATTTCTTCTATAGCTCACGAACAAACACACAGTACAGACGAATCAATAATCGATTCGGGCAAATCTCTAGTTAACTTGCGTGCCTACTCGATATTCAGAACGCTCGTAGATATTCAAATTATTCAGTAATCTCGTGTAATTTGTGGAAAGAAACAATTCTTATTTAAAAAAAAATACACCTTAATGCGTTTATTTTAAATAATTTAACATCAAAATTAACGATTAATTTAATACTAGGGTGGACCGAAAGTCAGTTAACCGTGTTATGTTTCGGATACGCCTGCATTTGCGAGTACCACATGCGGTGTGTTATCAGTTTAGTCTTCAGTTAACTAGCTTTTGGGCCATACTATACGTTAATTTATAAGATATTTAGCTGTATAAATGTTTATATTTCTTATTATCTTATGGAATTTGATTTATAGAACTGAACTTTATTAAACTGAAGATATTGTATTACAGCATGAATAATAGATACTATTCTACTGTTACTGTATTATATTACACGGTATTATATGAAATACAATTATGTATCAAGGACGTTCTATAGTACAGGGATTCAATGTTATTATTACAGAAATATAAAGTGAATCAAGTGATCTATACAGGCCTACTATTAAACAAAGATGTATTGATTCATCTGATCTTATCACTTTTTACTGAAGCAGTACGTATTCCCCGATTACCAATTCTGTGTCAATGACTTCAGCAACTTAACTATTTATAAGTCCAGAAGTAAATTAAAAAAAAAAATAGAAAAGGTTTGGTTTTGGTTTTGTTTTAGTTTAAAATTGAAATCAAACCTTTTCTATTAGAAAAACGTAACTAGAACTAATATAAGAGGCCCGAATTTTAAATGAACAAACCTACATTCACTCACAAAAGCTGAGGGCCTAGGTTGACCTTCCCAAATTACGCTACAGAACACCAGAATACATGGCATTCTTGTGTACAAAATAACTTCAGGGAGACACTCAAATTATCTTTATAAATCAAAAATCGACGTTTCCGAAACTGTAAACAATAGTAACAGATGATAAAATTAGTATTGCAGAAGAAGATAACGCTATAAATAATGATAAACAATTAGACTTTGACACGTCATAGCTAAAAATAACTCTTTCACACGGTAAAAGACGGCTAATTTTCATATCCTGGCGCGGTAAGTTTTTTTTTTGTAGTTTCGTTAAAATTATTTAAAATGAAGTCATATTTAATAAGAATATCATTTAAAACTTTATTATCCAATGATTAAGTTTCTTAATTGATAAAAGTTGAGTAACTAAAATCGAAACTGATAAATGTAAATATGGTTTAGCTATCGATAATAAACGTTAAAAACCATAATGCAAATTTCGTTATCAGTCATTCGAGAAGTGGTTTAAGGAGCGATTGTAAGTTAATTAATTTCTAAATAATTGATTTAATTGAATATTAATATAGTACTAACTTTACAGATATTGTTCGTATATTATAGCGAGTATAAGCTTGACAGAAACCTTTATTTTTAAGTATGCATGTCGGGAATCTAAACATACAGTACTGTACATCTTCATTTGAATATAATTATGTAATTAATCATCTTTATTAATCCCTTTCAAATTCAAGGGGTTGGAAGGGATAAAGTATACAATATCTGCTTTTAATTTAACATTTTTTTCTGTTTACTTTTATATAGTTTGTCTCTTAAACTTTGGGATCGTCATAAATTACGTAACACTAGTTTTTACTGTTCAATTATCATTTTACCTCTACGTAACACTGTCGCACATACTAAGAAAAATACACTCCTAATTAACACCTCGATCAACCGAAATTGTACTTAGAATTTGATACATGACACAGGATAGAGAACGTTACATTCAGAGGCGGCCTTAGGGGGGTGGCGAGCAGAGCAATCGCGCGGGGCTTCGCGCAACAATCCGAATAGAACAAAGTTGATATTTAAAACTTTTTATTTTATCCTTAGCTATTAGTTATAACAATAAAATAAATTTGATTAATTCATGTATCTTTTACAGGAAAATCGTAACAGTAATATATTTTTTTCAATTGATTGTTTAGTAAGAAGTAAGCCAATGATTGTTTCAGAGCTCAGTTTATTTCTTTGTTTCGTGTTTAACAGATTTATTTACGAAAATATTCTTTCTACATTAGCTGAAGAATGGGGCAGACACAAGATATTCTCAACAAAACGAGATAGAGTCTTTGCAATAAAGTCTCTTACAATATATAAGAAATGGTACAAAGAAATGTTTTATTGAGAATTTTTAGATACATTGAAAATAAAAATTTCTTTCTTGAATTATCGTAAACTTTTCGGTAGATTTGGTGCTTCAATCGGTAGATCTACGGAAAATTCGCTAGACGTGGCAACATTGCATCAAACGAAAACCAAGGTTTTGGTTTTGGTTGGTTAGTTTCGTTAGTCCTGTAACAATTTTGCTCACTTTTTAGCCATTTCTACTAAGCAAAACTCCAGGTTAATAAAAATAAGCTCATTTTTTTTCAACGATAGAGCTATATTGTTATTGTATTTTATTCTTGTCGGATAACTCGATTTATAGGAGTTTGTTGTGATTTTATAAGACAGATTTAATACCAATATTTTAAAGATTAATGCTGAGCTCGTATTTTCTCGATTATAATGCACACTTTCTTTTTTCCGACTTAATTAATTCAACTTAGTTGTTTTCGTTCGCTCCTCATTTACGTGTATTACGTCATCAATATACAAGCGCGTCGTATCTCTACATCAAACGAAAGCCAAAGTTTTGGCTTTCGTTTGATGTAGAGTTTAATCTTATTTTAACTATAAAAAAAATATTAAAAATATTTAAAAATACAGTATTTTCTTAAGTACAATAAGAAAAATTATTAATTAATACTAAAACGATTTTATTATTATGTCTCGTTGTGCGATTTCATTACATTCCGCAATTGTCATTGCGGAATCGAAAAAGGAAGGTTGCCTGTAAAACTGATTTTTGTATTAATGCGTTTATTGTTTTTTGAATATTTTGCCTGCGAACATTAGTTGAATATTATTTTTCGAAAAATATCGTAAAAATAAGATAGGTTAGTACAGAAACTATTTATCGCGCATGTACTGTATACGAGCTTCAAAATAAATAAATAAAAATAAATTTTATCAAACGATGAGATCAGCCGATTAATTATATCGTGTACAATATTTTATATCCCCGAGGAAAATACTGTAGGTCTACGGTAAAATACATTTCGTTTTCCCACAGTTAAACTTCGCCGCTAATTGCTGTTGTGATAACTTTAATTAATACGATCAGCACTTTGCATTTTTTCCATTTTTCGGACAATTTCGAACAAACGGAAATGAATTTCCTTTTTTTGTTAGACTAATTCATTAACACCTGCACCTAATTTCGAGGGTGGGAGAAGCGCCAGAGGTGAGTTCTAACGAGAATTTAGACTAATTCATTATATTAGGAAGGGGGAAACGTTGTTGAACAATAGTTTGTACCACGTTCGCACCGAGCATTTCGATGTAGATTGTGACTAAGGTCGGAGACTGTTCCGTGGTGCGAACGCTCTCGACCGTTTCAATCTCGACTGAAACGAGGTTCAATCGCGATCGACTGGACAGAGTTCTCGAAACTAGATCCATTCATAACAGAGATCCCACAATCCCACACGCGCGAGAAAATACAAGATGGCTGCGGAACACGTGTCGGGCTATCGACAGAGAAGTAAAAAAGACATCTGGAGAGACGACATCTGTCTATTATTAGATGTATGGCAAGAAAAAGTATTTATTTCTAACCAAAACTTCCATTTTGTTTGTTGGTGTTTGTTACTTACCGCGTAGTTACGTCAGTTTTATGATCGCGTGTAATAGCCAGGTTCTTCTCGAACGGACTGCCTGTGCGAACAGCACGACGTTCGACTAGCAACAGTCACAATCCAGATTGTAGGTAAATCGAGATCGAAGTGTGTCGTGGATTGTGTGCGAACGTAGTATAACCCAGCTGAAATTATTCCTTCAACATCGTCATGGGTGCCGCTGCCACCTAGTAATAAAGAGACAATAGCGAGGATAATGAGTCCTCGCTATTGTCTCTTTTGTCTCTTACACCGTCGCCGCCGTCAACACTATACAGCCAACATCTATACAGTATCTATGTCTACATCCATGACATAGGAGTGTGTGATTGATTACCTAAAGTCTCATAAATCTAGTCGACTGCACAAAGATTGTATGTTGAAATGGTTAAATTTAGAGAACGGGTTAATAGCCCGATTTGATCCAATGTTCTGACTTTACCTAAAACAAGTAAAACACAAGACGATTAATAACCACTATCTCGGTAAAAATATTCGAAATGAGCTTAAACAATTAATGGAAATCACGTGAAAACTCAAATTGTTGACAAAATAATAAAGGATAAATATTACTCGATTATTCTTGATTGTTGTAATCGTGACGTTTTTCGTGTTGAATAACTGTCAATAATGATAAGATTTTTTAATACAAATACAGCTGACATGAAGAACATTTTATTGGCTTCTTAGCAATCGAAAAAAAAACTATAGCTAAGAGTTTGACTAATTATATAATCACAGAGCTAAAACTGCTGGGTATATCATTGCAAAACTGCAGAGGCTAATGATACGATAATGGAGCCAATATGCGTGGAGAAAAAATGTGGTGTCCAGAAACGTATAGTCCTGAGATTTATTGCCACCACACATGTGAGTTGCCTGCGTGTAAAGGAATTTTTCGAGGTTAAAAATTATTAAAACATATTTGAAGAATTCGATGACACAAGATCGGCTTTCAGCCCTTGCTATTCTTTCAATTGAAAATGACGTAGCTCATTCGTTAGATTATTGCGCTTTAAAATTAATTAAAGATTTTAGTCTTAGCAAAAGCCGCAAACATCATTTTTAAATCCCTGCGTATACCTTCTAAGGCATTTATGTACCTTAGTTTATCATCATTGTGAGATCCGAATAGCCCTGGGTCTAAGTAACAATTTAAAAATAACATTAAAATTATAAAGTAAAATATTCTTTCTTTTTGGTGTGAAAATAACGGTTTTCTAACGTGGGAAAACTGATAAAAGAGCCACTTCCTTTAACGGAAGTTGAAGCATCCTTTGTTTTTCCACTTATCTATCACAAATCTCACCACACTGGAAATTGTCGACCCCTCAATAATTCCCCTTTTCATCTATTCACGTGAGTAAAGGCAAATAAGCTAATTGGTCACAAATCATCAGATATAGTTAAAGATCTGCATGATTCGTGGAGTACATCCGAAGATCTCATAGAGAAAGAAGGTATCCCATATTCGCTCCCTAAAGCCAACGAGTACCCTTAGTTACGAGTACGAAACAGATCTCGGAGAAGACCGACCCATATTTGTCCCACAAAACCCTTAGACTCCTCCAGTCAACTGTAAGAATGAGTAAATTTAGGAGAATAGAAGAAAATGTATAATTTTGTGCCAATTCAAGACCTCTCCATGCAACGAAGTAGGATCATCAAGAGTACAGAAGAAGATCAAGATAAAGTAAATTGAGGTAGATGTTTATACATGAAGTTGTGAGAGCTCTCTCTCGAAGCGTATATTTTAATCAATCGCTTATTATTTCATTCGTTTAATTATATCTCGATTCATTCCATTTATTTAATTTTATTTACTTTTATTTTATTATTTAAGAAATGTCTCTTAATTGTTATCTGAATCAAAACCGAGTATCTCCACACGCGCGTTAATCCGCGTATTGTATAAGCAAAAATTTCGACTTCGATTCCACAAGGCTGGAGACATAAACAATATGATTCGCTATATAACATTTCGGAAGCAGAACTGAGTCATTGTTACCCAAAGGTTGAGACTTAACTTCACGTAACGTTTTTGTAAACGCCCGTATCTCCTTGTAACGCATCATAACAATTATCTGCATACACAGCATGCGTATCTGTGTTACGTAACTTATGGATATCTCCCCGGGTCTTTCACCTGAAATATTTTATTGCTATTCTTTTGTTTCTTGGATTATTTCTCACTTTAGTTTCTTATATTTTTTTAAAATGAACTTTTAAATACATTGTATTCACATGCCTTTAATTAGTAGCCATTTTTATTATTTGCTTATGTTTAAGAGATTTGAAAAGATGAATATTTTGGTTTCGGAAACTTCAATCTGGGCGGTGGTGAAGCTACTAAAACTAATACGTACTTCACTTAATTAATGCCTTGTTCCATCAATCCTAAATCCTTAACTACTACGGCCATCCTGTAATATTCTTACACATACTAATTTAGATTAGGCTGCTCTGTGATGGGTATATTTAAGAATCATCTGATAATCCGTAACTGATGTCTCGCCAGCAAATCAGATAATTTTAGTGAAATATCGCTAGTTTGATGTACACGAATTTTAATTATTTTTATTGGGCTACAATTTGAAAACAATGTAGAGATATTCCCACTGCTGGCCATTTTGAGGTGGAGAGAATTGTGAGGAGCCGGGGATGGATAACGCATAGAACAAACAAGATTACTTTTTCCGGCGATCGCGCTGAAGAACGGGTGCGCTGGCATTATATCCTCATCAAGTGTGGGAATCTGATCAGGTGACCGTTTGCTTGGCAGTGATGACACGTCAACGGTGAATCTGACAAGGGAATTAAACAAAATCGACTAGCGGGTTTCTTATTTCTTCCAATTGTTTTTAGATTCTCCTCGTGGACCTGGTTAAATGTCAACTTTCTCACGCGTTAACAATTAATTATTTAATTAACATAATTTCCGAATTTTCTCAGATCGATGCGAGAGGGAAGGAACTTGTCGCTTCGAAGACCCCTACTAACATGCATTCCTTAGTTGGTTGTTTACCGTAAACATTAACATTCGATCTTCTCCCCGTTTTTATGAAAATTGCAGCTCAGCATTGTGACCATGTCACAATAAATAATTGCTGGTTATTTAATACAAACCTTCTTTTGTTGCAGATCATAACAATTTGCTTAGGAGTTCAATTCGAAAGAAATGGTAATTACAGGAGGATTTAAATATCTAAAGAGCAGATATTTATGGTATGACATAGACTTGAATGATTTAGTAGAACGTCACAAGAAAACTAGTTCAGAGAAGCCAATATTACTCATTGATTGCTCACGTATACAGTTTGTAAAGTTCTTAAATCCTGATTCTCGTTACGGATGGGAATGGCATACAGTAATTCGACAATTCAAGAAATTCGTGGAATACCTAACTAATATAGACATCAAGCCCATTTTTTATTTTCAAGAGAAAGAGTTCGAGGAAGCAAACTGGAAATATTGGATCATTGCAAACAATCAAAGGATTCATAAAATATTCGATTCTTTGAAGAACCAATTTTCAGATATTCGAATGTCGAGGAATTACTCTTGCGAGCAGTTCGTACCTCCTGGCCAAAGTTACTTACGCTACGTTATTAAGTATGAATGCAATTCCGAAGTTTACAACACAACTGATAATCATTATGCAGAGTTAGCGGATGTTGCTAAGAATAATAAAAACTGCTTAGGGATTCTGTCCATGAATGTGGACTACATTATTTTTGATACTAAACCCTTACTTTCCATGAAGAAACTTTTATTTAACAGATTGTCGACCGAAATGTATTTGCATTACGATTTTGCAAAAGTAATTGATTTGGATCGTCAGCAAATGAAGTTGCTCTGCTGTTTGGTAGGAAATGATACCATTCCTTTGAATGATCTGAAGGATTTTCATGAAAAAATAGGATACGTATACGAAAGAGAGAGAGATTCGCATGTGTTAAATAAAGTAGCGAAGGTGATTAAAGACAGAGAATGGTCTGGAGATCATTTGCAATTTGGTGAAATTGCGAAATTCGTTGGTATCAACGAAAAAGAATTGAGAAAAGGTATGAATTTTTATGAAATTGGATCAAATTCTGAAAAATATGTTGATGATCAAGTACAACTATGGACTAATATCGATATTTTACGAGAAAAATGGAATGCTTGTGAAATTCCTCCAGGATTCTACACGCTCCTCAGGGATAGGATGTTTGTAGATAAAGCTAATTTTGAAGATTATGATGATGATTCGCTTCCATCCTGTGCTCTTGTTTACAGAGAAATGCGACAGAAGATGTATCGAATTCTCTTCTCTGAAGGTGTAACCATAAAAGAATGGTGTTGCTATAAAGGAGCGAATCTAGATGAACCGGATGAAGTGGGAGTGCACAAAGATGCTTTTGATGGTAAACTCTTTGAATATTTAAATAAAATTTTTAATTATTTTATATTAAAACTAAGAATTTTTATAGATTACATTCCATCCCTTGAAGATCTCATGTCTGAGGATGAAGAAATGAGAAGAATTCGATGGGATTTACTTCAATTCTGCTTAGGAACAAATATGCCTTATGAGAAACTACAAAACATGAGTTTATCCCTTCTCAGTTTGTGTTTCATTTTGCATTATCTATTGAAACAAGGAACGAAATTACAGCATTGGGAAGTGAAGGCATTCGTTGCTCAAGCTTTAGTTGATCCCACTTACAAAAACGAATTCGGTGTAAGTAGCCTATAACTATTGACTACAGTATTATAAGTAAGAATTAAAGTAATTTGAGAAATACATTTTTCTAGATAAAATACACTTCTAGAATCATACATTTAAGCGAGTTATTGCAGAAGGGCATGTACAATTTGATGTATGTCATAACAGCATGTGGATATCCATATCCTTTAGTGAATGCATTGCCCTGGAGATCATTCAACAGAAAAATCTTTGCGTGGTTATACAACCGATTACCTAATGAGAGAACAGAAGAAATTTTCAATAATAATGTAAGTTTTTATTAATTAAATGATAAATTTGTTTTAACATATTAAAAATGCTCTAATCATGATGTTTTAGAGAGAACTTTTGAAGACTTTTAACGAAATTCTTGAAATTGTTTACTTCGACATTGAAGATTCTGAAGAAAATTGAAGGGATTTTTTTGTATGAAGCATGTTACTTTGCCTTTTAAGTTAAGGGAAATGTTAATTGAATATTTTGCATGAAAATTGAAACTTTGTTTGTTTATATACTTGTAACGTTGTAATTGCGAGTTTTTGATAAATATACAAGAATGTATCTTAATTGATGATTCAGTGGAATATAATAAAAGTATTATTAACATGGTAACCTCTATAAATTTATAATAAGATTGATATTATCTTCTCGTTAATGACAATGTCACGTAATGACAAGTGGATGACCGTCTATCACTTTGGGGGACTAGATATCGAACCTTCGAGAGCATTTCATCAAGAATCGGGTGGCTTGACCCGGCTGTCCAACAGTGGCCGAATAAAAAAAAACCATTAGATACTGGCAATTGATCGTGGGTTCGTGCCCTGCCAACATGTTGGCCATACAGTTTTCTTGGTTTTCTTCATTTATAGTAGGTTACAGAAGTTCTTAAATGTCTTAATATAAATTTTTCGTAAATAAGTAATCTTTATTTAATTTGTAAATCATGATATTTCACACATTAAAATTGTTTGGTTTCAAGGGATACGGATTGGAATGATGGTTTAAAGGTGAGAAACATATAGGCCATCCGCCAAATGGAAAGTGCTTCCCGGGAGGACTTTATGAGAAACTGTCCCCTATTTAGGTGAGGAAAATCCGGAAAAATTCTAACGGTTATCCCTTCTATCAGGTACACACCCACGACCAAATACTCCGGATTTAGTGGTGTTATCCCCTCGGTTAATCATGGACAATGATGATATTGACGTTCTCAAATTAGTTTCTATAATATATAGAAGTACAATAATATGGTACCTACTAGATCACAGTGTCAAGAGTAACGATGCACCGATTAATCGGTTATGATAATCGGCCAATGTTGCATTTTAATATTTTTGTTAGAATGTTACGTATAAGGCTTGTAATAAAAAATAATAGATTTCTCTTATATATNTTTATCAGAATTATTGAGCGCTTTTAATCCCAAATGTTGAGACATTTTTATCAGAATTTTTGAACGCTTTTAATCCCAAATTTTCAGCGTTTTATCCCAATTTTTGAGAATTTATAAATATTATCAGTCCATTTTTAATTATTATTACTAGTTTGCTTATTCCAATTTTATAATAAAATTACTAATTTTCTCATTTGAATTTTTCGGAATTTTCACTTTATCCATGCCAATTTTTCAGCATTTGAGTGTTTTTTGTTTTTCAACCATTTTCTTTTAGAATTACTACTTTTTTGAACTCCATTTTCTTCAAATTACCGGTAAAAGTTAAATTTGAATAAATTCCGGTTTACTCACTCCATTTTTTTTTTTTTTTTCAAATTTTCTCTCCGGTTTCGGTGTAAGATATTTTTGATTTGTTAGTCTAATGGAAAACGCAACGCAACACGAGAGATCTGCTAATGGGGAGTGTCTTACGTGTTAGACTTGCGAAGAAAACACAGCAAACTCCACGCGACCAGCCCGTTGTTCTCACGAACCCGTGACTAGTGTTTAGTGGTTTTATTCACCTGGCCTCATTATTTTTGACTTCTCAGTTTATTCATTCTAGTGGCCGAGTGGATAAAACCACTAAACACTAGTCGCGGGTAAGTGAGAACAACGGGCTGGAGGGAGTTTTCTTCACATGTCTAAGCACTTGAATTGGTGCAGTTTTCTATAGGAAATCCACGCAGAATGCATTTCTCCATGGTAGATTTTCTACGTGTTGACTTGCCTTACTCCCTCAAACTAAACTATACTTATTCCCAATTTTCTCTCAAATTTTTCATTTATTCTAATCTTCTAACGCAAATTTATGCAGTAGTACTTTCAGTTGTATTAACTTAAATTTTATTGTTATTACTTTAAATATTTTTAATGTTTCATACTTTAATGCTAATTACAGTTGCTAATGGCAGCTGCTCCAAGATATACAGTTATAAATTACATTTAATATACTTTTGTTTTCTGAATTTTTTTTTAGATATTTCATTTTATTATCATATATTTTTGAAAATTTACTTTTGGTTTGTTCAGAAAAAAATTATTTATTTATTTCTAAACGCCTCGAACTGAAAGTTTTACTTATTTTTATGCTCCTCAAATTGAGTTTTTGTTTATTTTTATGCACCTGAGCTGAAATATATTCACTGTACTTAACGGAAAGTTTACATCTTTGTTGCTTTGTTAATTTATTTTTTGTCTTCCTCTATAAACTATTTCAGTGAGAACGTAAACTGAAAATACTTCATTTATAAAAGAACAGAAGAGAACGTAGAAAACTCCATCGACGGATAAGAGAATGGAGTTGCTAACAATAAGAATTGATCTTTTTAATAATTACTTTGGTAAATTTCACTCATGAATGGTTCGTGGGTGGATGCCTGCTCGCGTCATTTATCACACGCCCACTAGTGAAGACAATCGATTTTTACCAGCAGTTGATGTGTTCTTCTTGGAAGTGTAGTTTCATTTTGTAAATCGCGATAACGTTTCATTTTCTTTGAAAAATTTTCTTCTTTTTTCCTTTTTTTAATGCTTATTTTATTGAATTAAACTTAACGTTCGCTCTTTCCCTAAAATATTCTTTACTAAAATTAATTTTACTGCATACTTCTTTTAGAAAATGCCGTGTGTACTTGACTGTTGGAAGGGGTAGAAAATCTTAATTGATTCGTACTTTGCGATTGATTTATACCTGGAGTTTGCAGGAAAATCAATTTAGTAACTCATTTTATAATTTTTCATTAACAATTTGCCATTTATTAAGCATAAAATCGTGTATTTTAAAAGTCTTCTTGTAAACAAGGTGGGATGATGAGGGAAATTATGACAATTTTCTCGCCTCCGCGTTATCAAATCACGCTGATGTGGCGAGAAAATTGACTTGGTCATCACATTTTTTCTTATCTTTACGCTGGAATTTAACATATTTTTCGATTTTTTTTCTTTTTTGATTACGTTTTCATTAATTACTACGCAATTTTTGGAAAGGAAAGCGTGCTTTGAAGCTGGTAAAATGAACAATTTTTACTGGCATTTGAATAAAATTAACGAATTTTTATGGATTATATCCATTAATTATGTTTTATACACTATTATAGCCGTTAATTATAGTAATTATTACTGTAATAACATCATTATATTCTTGTTTACAATTATAATTACATGGATATGGTTTAGTCTAATGGAAACGAACCGACGACTTGCTATACAATGCAGAAGTGTGACTACATTGCCACACAATATGTGCATCTGACAGATTACAATTGATTTAAAATGTAAGATTAATGTTAAGATTATATAAATTCTCTCTAAATAATATACTGCGGGACGTAATGAGTTTGTTAATCTACGAAGGAACCGAACCCACTCCTCTCAATCGAAGGAATAAGCGCAGTTTGTATTGTGTAGACGTAGAGCTACCGTCTCATTAGAATCCAATCGGTCAATGATTCTTTTCATTATAAATTTATGCGAAATTTAAATATATTTCTTCTATAGCTCACGAACAAACACACAGTACAGACGAATCAATAATCGATTCGGGCAAATCTCTAGTTAACTTGCGTGCCTACTCGACATTCAGAACGCTCGTAGATATTCAAATTATTCAATAATCTCGTGTAATTTGTGGAAAGAAACAATTCTTATTTAAAAAAAAATACACCTTAATGCGTTTATTTTAAATAATTTAACATCAAAATTAACGATTAATTTAATACTAGGGTGGACCGAAAGTCAGTTAACCGTGTTATGTTTCGGATACGCCTGCATTTGCGAGTACCACATGCGGTGTGTTATCAGTTTAGTCTTCAGTTAACTAGCTTTTGGGCCATACTATACGTTAATTTATAAGATATTTAGCTGTATAAGTGTTTATATTTCTTATTATCTTATGGAATTTGATTTATAGAACTGAACTTTATTAAACTGAAGATATTGTATTACAGCATGAATAATAGATACTATTCTACTGTTACTGTATTATATTACACGGTATTATATGAAATACAATTATGTATCAAGGACGTTCTATAGTACAGGGATTCAATGTTATTATTACAGAAATATAAAGTGAATCAAGTGATCTATACAGGCCTACTATTAAACAAAGATGTATTGATTCATCTGATCTTATCACTTTTTACTGAAGCAGTACGTATTCCCCGATTACCAATTCTGTGTCAATGACTTCAGCAACTTAACTATTTATAAGTCCAGAAGTAAATTAAAAAAAAAAATAGAAAAGGTTTGGTTTTGGTTTTGTTTTAGTTTAAAATTGAAATCAAACCTTTTCTATTAGAAAAACGTAACTAGAACTAATATAAGAGGCCCGAATTTTAAATGAACAAACCTACATTCACTCACAAAAGCTGAGGGCCTAGGTTGACCTTCCCAAATTACGCTACAGAACACCAGAATACATGGCATTCTTGTGTACAAAATAACTTCAGGGAGACACTCAAATTATCTTTATAAATCAAAAATCGACGTTTCCGAAACTGTAAACAATAGTAACAGATGATAAAATTAGTATTGCAGAAGAAGATAACGCTATAAATAATGATAAACAATTAGACTTTGACACGTCATAGCTAAAAATAACTCTTTCACACGGTAAAAGACGGCTAATTTTCATATCCTGGCGCGGTAAGTTTTTTTTTTGTAGTTTCGTTAAAATTATTTAAAATGAAGTCATATTTAATAAGAATATCATTTAAAACTTTATTATCCAATGATTAAGTTTCTTAATTGATAAAAGTTGAGTAACTAAAATCGAAACTGATAAATGTAAATATGGTTTAGCTATCGATAATAAACGTTAAAAACCATAATGCAAATTTCGTTATCAGTCATTCGAGAAGTGGTTTAAGGAGCGATTGTAAGTTAATTAATTTCTAAATAATTGATTTAATTGAATATTAATATAGTACTAACTTTACAGATATTGTTCGTATATTATAGCGAGTATAAGCTTGACAGAAACCTTTATTTTTAAGTATGCATGTCGGGAATCTAAACATACAGTACTGTACATCTTCATTTGAATATAATTATGTAATTAATCATCTTTATTAATCCCTTTCAAATTCAAGGGGTTGGAAGGGATAAAGTATACAATATCTGCTTTTAATTTAACATTTTTTTCTGTTTACTTTTATATAGTTTGTCTCTTAAACTTTGGGATCGTCATAAATTACGTAACACTAGTTTTTACTGTTCAATTATCATTTTACCTCTACGTAACACTGTCGCACATACTAAGAAAAATACACTCCTAATTAACACCTCGATCAACCGAAATTGTACTTAGAATTTGATACATGACACAGGATAGAGAACGTTACATTCAGAGGCGGCCTTAGGGGGGTGGCGAGCAGAGCAATCGCGCGGGGCTTCGCGCAACAACCCGAATAGAACAAAGTTGATATTTAAAACTTTTTATTTTATCCTTAGCTATTAGTTATAACAATAAAATAAATTTGATTAATTCATGTATCTTTTACAGGAAAATCGTAACAGTAATATATTTTTTTCAATTGATTGTTTAGTAAGAAGTAAGCCAATGATTGTTTCAGAGCTCAGTTTATTTCTTTGTTTCGTGTTTAACAGATTTATTTACGAAAATATTCTTTCTACATTAGCTGAAGAATGGGGCAGACACAAGATATTCTCAACAAAACGAGATAGAGTCTTTGCAATAAAGTCTCTTACAATATATAAGAAATGGTACAAAGAAATGTTTTATTGAGAATTTTTAGATACATTGAAAATAAAAATTTCTTTCTTGAATTATCGTAAACTTTTCGGTAGATTTGGTGCTTCAATCGGTAGATCTACGGAAAATTCGCTAGACGTGGCAACATTGCATCAAACGAAAACCAAGGTTTTGGTTTTGGTTGGTTAGTTTCGTTAGTCCTGTAACAATTTTGCTCACTTTTTAGCCATTTCTACTAAGCAAAACTCCAGGTTAATAAAAATAAGCTCATTTTTTTTCAACGATAGAGCTATATTGTTATTGTATTTTATTCTTGTCGGATAACTCGATTTATAGGAGTTTGTTGTGATTTTATAAGACAGATTTAATACCAATATTTTAAAGATTAATGCTGAGCTCGTATTTTCTCGATTATAATGCACACTTTCTTTTTTCCGACTTAATTAATTCAACTTAGTTGTTTTCGTTCGCTCCTCATTTACGTGTATTACGTCATCAATATACAAGCGCGTCGTATCTCTACATCAAACGAAAGCCAAAGTTTTGGCTTTCGTTTGATGTAGAGTTTAATCTTATTTTAACTATAAAAAAAATATTAAAAATATTTAAAAATACAGTATTTTCTTAAGTACAATAAGAAAAATTATTAATTAATAATAAAACGATTTTATTATTATGTCTCGTTGTGCGATTTCATTACATTCCGCAATTGTCATTGCGGAATCGAAAAAGGAAGGTTGCCTGTAAAACTGATTTTTGTATTAATGCGTTTATTGTTTTTTGAATATTTTGCCTGCGAACATTAGTTGAATATTATTTTTCGAAAAATATCGTAAAAATAAGATAGGTTAGTACAGAAACTATTTATCGCGCATGTACTGTATACGAGCTTCAAAATAAATAAATAAAAATAAATTTTATCAAACGATGAGATCAGCCGATTAATTATATCGTGTACAATATTTTATATCCCCGAGGAAAATACTGTAGGTCTACGGTAAAATACATTTCGTTTTCCCACAGTTAAACTTCGCCGCTAATTGCTGTTGTGATAACTTTAATTAATACGATCAGCACTTTGCATTTTTTCCATTTTTCGGACAATTTCGAACAAACGGAAATGAATTTCCTTTTTTTGTTAGACTAATTCATTAACACCTGCACCTAATTTCGAGGGTGGGAGAAGCGCCAGAGGTGAGTTCTAACGAGAATTTAGACTAATTCATTATATTAGGAAGGGGGAAACGTTGTTGAACAATAGTTTGTACCACGTTCGCACCGAGCATTTCGATGTAGATTGTGACTAAGGTCGGAGACTGTTCCGTGGTGCGAACGCTCTCGACCGTTTCAATCTCGACTGAAACGAGGTTCAATCGCGNAGTCATTAAATATAACAAAGAAATTAAAATTATTAAGTAAATTAAATAAAATTCCTTAGATATAGCGTGTTATAGTTAAACTTTCGAGTGCAAAATATAACTGTAGATGTCCTAATTCTCTCTATCATCGATTCATTCTTTTCATTACATTACTTAAGACACGAGACGAAGTGTGTCCCGATTTTAATGGGATGGTCTCTACTTCTTTTAAATTTTATAAAGAGGAAGAGATGTTTCTTTTTTTTTTTTTATTTCAAAGAACTATCTGCCAGAAGAAGGAAGAAGGTAGAAAAAAAAAGAGTCAAGAAATTACAAGTAGAAATATCTTAGTGACCAGATGTTGCAACCAGCAGTGTGAAGCACATCCTCCTTACCGACAACGATTATTTCTAGGCACTGCAATACTTTACGGTTATTGTTTTCGTATATAAATTCAATAATTCTCAACCAATTTATATAATAATCAATGCTGTTAATCAGTAGTTTACTTTTAAAAAATTTGAGAAAAAAACCGGAAATTATTTCTACTTTTATCATTCTTTCTTTACTTGTGACAAATTGATTCATTCAGAATACAAATAACATGTGGAATTTCTCCTGTAAATTCATCTTGATCGTGATAAGCACGAAATAGTGTCAAACAATTAAAACCTGTAGAGAAATCTCATCACTCTAACAGTCCACACTCTACAGAACCGGAGACACCCAAGGTTATGTGCATAATCCCACGCTTGAATTAATTACTGGCAGTACTAAATGTATGTATGTATGTATATATATATATATATATATATTTTCCTTGTAACATAGGGAGGAGGAAAATATGTATGCATTTATGAGAATTGCATGATTCCCCGATCGATAAGAGTATTTTTAAGAGAGGGTATTCTGCTTCATTATACGGTCTCCCACGTAAGAATTTTGTTTACAATAGGCTTGACATCACAAGGAAGAAGACATTTATCCAAGTAGGTCGCCATGAGCAGGTTAAAGTGATAGAAAAGTGTTCTCGTCTTTCTCGCTTTATTGTTATTTTGTCACGTTTTTTACATTGTATGTCGTCTCAGGTAATTTTTGTGTGATTTTGTTATTTGTTTTCTTTCATTTTCTCTTAATTACGAATATTTTAAATTATTGCAATAAAAAAATGATTTGGTATTAGTTACTTTTAAGTAACTTTCACCAAGAATTCTTAATTGATAGGCTACTTACAATGGGAGAAGCTCAACTGTGACCTTGTTTTTCTTTCAAATTACGCTTGAAAATCCCACCTGTGAACAGAATTTAAAACATTGAACATTCCTCAATCATGTTTTAAATATTAATTTATTTAAATATTAAGATTATAAATTATAACACACACACAATTGGGGATTTTACACTAAAAATTAGAGAAATAATCATCTAACCCGAAGTTTATTATAATTAAAACGCTAAATAATTAATAAATTTAAATGTATTTTAAATTGAAACTGTATAAATATGATTTATTTACTTAATTAACGTTTAACATTCAATAAACTCCACCCACGTGGTCAGTTAGTAGTCGCCATTTTGTTTTTCTTTTCTTTCATTCCTAATCCGTTCCTATTATGGGACTAAATTAACATTATATTTTTTTTTTATTTGTAATGTAATTTTAAAAAATTGTTTATTAAAAATTATTTTAAAATTATAAATAAAATTTGAAATACAACATCATTCAAAATATGTATTTGTAAAACGTCATCATAAGACGTCACGTGTTAAGATTTATATTAAAAAATATATAAATATGTAATAAAATGTACTTTTTGTATTAAAAAATAATACAAATTTCATTCAAATTTAATTATTTAAGTCAAAATTCCAAAAATTTAAAGTTTATAATTCCGCCATTTTGCTTTTTTTTATTCCTTGAGTCCGTTCCTTTTGTAATCCTAACTTAAAACTTTTTTTCAATTTAACTAACATTAAAATTCTTTTAAAATAATAAATAATATTTCAAACACAATAAAATCCATTTTGGAATAAAAACTTCACAATTTAAATTTAAAAATTTTTAAAATTTAAAGTTTTAGTATTACGCCACCTGGTATTTTTTTTAATTTATTAGTAAGCCCGGTCCTATTATATATAAATATATAATTATATAAAATAAATTAATTGCATATTCATTTTAAAAATATTGAAAATTTAAAAAAAATTAATTATAAATTTAACTTTGTATTACATTTGAACATTTTTATGATGTGTGACATAGCACAACGTTCTGTTAGATTTTTTAAAATTTACGTGTGATGTCATTTGTTATTGGGAAAACAATGAGCGTTTCGTTCCGATGAATTTATATGGAATTTTTTAATATTTTTTTTTATATTAACAAATCATATAATTATCCGTTTGGATTATCATACAAAGGAGCTAGCCGTTGTTAATTAATTGTTAACTACACTTAGACTCTCCGACGACACACAAAAAACAGGAATAAGAACACAAAAAAAATTCCGCATTGTTTTTAATAGCTCTATTGTAATTTATCTGAAACATTCGCCAACGTTTCTTCCACGAAAAAAAGCAGAAGTTCTCAGTGTGAGGTCTACTTAATTTAATTTTAAAAATGGATTTTTATCAAATTGTTTCATAATATAGATGGCGTAGATTTTTTTTTCTTTGTGTTCGGAAACAAGTAAATAACCCGCTTGTGGCATTTGGAGTAATAAAGAGTGATAACAAAGCTGACAAAGGTCGACCTTTCTGAACGCATCTATCAAAAAGTAGGATCGGAAGGTTAACGAGTGTATACAGATTACCGGTTCTGTTAGAATGAGTCTCGAAAATTCGGGTTTTTAAAATGAAATTTAAGAAGAATTTTTCTGTGTTAGTAGAGTAAAGAAGTGTAAAATGGCATCTAAAATAGGTAGGGCTAAGATATTTACAAGGCCTCATCGACAAACAAAACGCCCTTTTGGATGGCTAGTGTACATACTTTTCGGGATATGTTTCTTAATTTGTCATCAACATGAAACTTTCGAATTCACGAATTGTAAACAACCTTTTTAACCTTGTGTTTTCTGAAGAAAATTTGGTTTCTACCCAAGAACTGGATGGATTCGGAAAGGTCATACGTAGACATCCTTTTTTTTTTTTTTTTTTTTTTTATTTAACTTAGGAATTCGGGGAAATTTTATACGTTCTATTATTAATGCTTTTATAGATATTACATATGTAAAATTCAAAATCTTAAGTAAATTTTATCACTTTAGTTCTAGAAATCGCAAGAAAAAAGTATACCAACTTTATATATTTCAAATTCTAGATAAATATTACGGTATATTAAAAAAAGAATAAAATAAATATATAAATGTAAGTTTACTTATATTGAAAATAAATTGAATTTTACTTACTTTTTAGGTGCTACAACAGCATGTTTAACAAATATTGGAATTGGAATAAAAATACTTTCAACCTCTCTTACATACAAGAAAACTCCTATCGAAACTATGAAAAATACTGATGAAATCTTCATTTTATCTTTGAAGAATTTTCCAAAAAATCTATTAAAAAAATTTAAATTTATTTGTTTTGTGTTGATATTAAAGCGTCAATTATTAATACTGAAATATGAATATACAAAAGTAATACTTACCTCAAAGTTGTGAAGAGATGTCTAGGAGTAGTTGTTTATGGAGATGGAAAGTCTTCTCTCCCTCTTTATATACCTTTGTCCTAGTTATTGAACAGCAAATTAAAGGTGGCAGAAAAATTCTTTGACCTCATCATTCGTCTCTTACAAGATAAGTAACAATTTCAAGGTGGTTAATGCGACCTCCATGCCTTTTCTAGCATAAGGAAAAGAATCACATTAAGTTTTTAAATTATTTTTGAACAGGTACAATATAAAATTATACGCAGTTTATATTTCATTTTTTTTTAGGATATGACAATTAAGGACAAATAATTTCGATACCACTATAGAGATATTGATCTTAAAACTGATAATTTGTTTAGAAAATGTATCTGTAACAAATAAAATAGATATTTTAATTCCATTGATGCTTTAATTCTGATTCATTCTTTAATCGTTTCTATAATATGAAACTACGAGATCAAAACTACATATTTCTTAGTCGATAATAGAAATTATGACGTGAAATTGGTTTAAAAATTAAGATAAAATTAATCATATTATTTTATATTGATTTATTTGTTAAATCGTGTTTTCATTAGAAGTAGCCTTGACTCTTGATATATAAATCTAATGGGAGAATCAACTATTTAAAATTGCTTCTGTCATGTAGCCAAGTTCGACCGAAATTATTTCCTTCCATTTTTTTTTCTTTCTTTTTTTTTTTTACATAAATCGATAGAAATCTTAAAAAGTAATAATAAAATCTATACATTTTAAAGCTGATTTTCAGGAAACATTGCCAAAGAATCTATCAATGCTAAGTACTTGTAAGTTTTTTATTATTTTTTCTTTCCGGAAAATGTTGTTTTTAACAAAAGAGAAATTTAGGTCACATTTAGAAATTTTCAACTATTAATTGTTATCTACATCTTTTATAATTATTGTTAATTTTTGTACACGATTTATAGGTTATATAGATTTGCTATTGTGTAGAATGCTTAAAGGAAACGTGGGGATATCTCTTTAAAAATTCATCAAAATTAATGTTTCATTTATTGATAAACACACTTTCACTATTTTTCTATAAACAAGGTTCAATGACCGAATTACAAATATCTGAATATTGCGACAGAAAAGAATTAGGACACTTTGGGCAATCCAGTTACTATATTAAATATTCTTTATGTCTTCTTATTTTATTTTGCATGTTTTTTGCATTAATTATAATAGGCCTATATGGTCACTTCATACTTGACACGATAACTTATTTACTTACGGATTAATTCAAGAATTATTCTCTATAAATGCTAGAAAAATTAAGAAATTAAAGAAAAATATTCTTTTATATATTTATTACATATAGTAATAATTGTTTTAAATATTTAAATTATTTATTTATATTAAATTCATTATTATATACAAAATATCATTCTTTGTTAATGTAGGTTTATTTCTTTACTTGTTTACTGAAACTCGACACGTGGGAGATTTGCCGAGAGGGATGCCTCCCGGGAGGACTTTTTATGGGATACTGGCCCCTATTTAGGTATTACAAAGGAGAAGATAATCCGGTAAACTCTACATGACACGCGACTTAGTTTAATATAAACTAATGTTAAATTATGTATTAATTATAGAAGAATTTTTTGTGTGGTCTCTTCCGGATATGTAGGGCCCCGTCTCTCACAATCCTACCACCCAATGTGGGTTTGGCCTATGATAGGCCTGAAAAAGGCCTTCCTAGTGTCCAGATTTGATTTTAAAACGTAAAATTGTATAAAATTCATTCTAAAATTCATTTTATAATGAATTTTAAATAATTTTAAACACTTATTTAGTATTATAAACGACGTGTAATTAAATAGAATGAAGGAAGAGAATTTTCAAATTAATACGAATTAAAACAGGTCAGAAGAAACTAAATTAGTAACAAGGAAAATTTTCTCTTCATATATACAGGTGCAGAGTTTCTTTTGTACCTGCAAAGCTGAACAAATTTTTGTTGCACGTAATTCCGCTTTTTGTGTAAAGTATAAAAAGATAGAGAAGGTGACTATCAACGAAGTAACCAGAGACATCATGAAGTATCAAATTATTGTCTTACTTTTAGCTGCGATGCTGCTGTTCGTATCTTGTGAAGGAGATGAACAAGGTTAGTTAATTAATTAAGTAGTTTACGAAAGTTCTGAGCAATATTAAAATATCATTACCTCAAATGGAAGTGATGGTGTGAGCCAGGTTTTCGGCTATGTCCTGCGGTTCGAATCTCAGATGAAATAATCGGTTTTATTAATATCTAAATAATTTTTTTTTGGTTAAACCTGAAAATTAAATTGTTTATTACTCAACAGAAACAGAACAAGGATCAGAAGGTGAAGGTGAAGGTGAAGCTGAAGAGAGTGGAAAGGGAAAAGGAAGTAAATGCAATCATAAAAAAGGAAAGAAGGGAGATAGTTAAGAAAAGTAACCTATCCGATTGAATAACTGATGTTAAAGTTAATTTAATTTTCTTTTCTTTAATTCTCCATAATCTATTACTTTAAAATAAATATCCGACAATTTAAAAGCCAATCATATATGGAATTCACGAGAAAAACTTTATTTAGGTTATATTTATGTCATATTTGTGACATATGCAATGTAATTTTACGTATGCTCAATAAATGCTGTTAATTATATATGAGAGAAGGAAGGATTTTTCATGATTGTTGACTTTTAGTCATTACCCATTAGAAAAATCCAGCAATGAATTGTTTAAAACGAACAAAATTTTTTTCTAAATGAACTAAATTCTCACGAATTTCATGTCGGTTCGGACCTATCTGGAACCTCACATTTCATATAGAAATTGTTTGTACAATGTGTGAGATCCTTAAGGAAGAAACTGAAGGAAGCTCAGCAAATAATCATGATATTTTACTGCTGCATTTTTTTCGGTTTTTTAGATGCTTGTTCTACATAAAGACGTCTTCCTTTCTAAATCATTCTATCTTGAAAATACCGAAACTTATACCAAGAAGGCCGTTTTTAATTTAGAATTGCTTCATTTTAAACCAGAAAAAGAGTTGTTTTCTGCGTTCGTGTTACGAATTGTCGTATTATTTGCCACTTTGCTGTAGTAACTATACAAGTTTTTTCTATTTTTGATAACAGTAAATGGATTCTACTTTCTACTCGTGGCACCAATCTGGATGAAAGACCAGAATACTAGTAAACTCGAGTTTCAGTATACCACCAAAATCTAAGTCATATTAGAGAAATTAATTTCAGCAGAAATCAGTTTTAACAGCATCAATTTCCCTAATAAAGAAATCTTTCTGCAAAGTTTCAGAAATTAAGCTACAAACAGGGTGAACAAATCGTGCCACTTACACACACATATTAACATACAGAAATTACCCCCTCCCCAATTCTTTTACATTTTTCAACGTTTCAAGGTGTCCTAGCTGGTGTTCAAGGACACCTTGTCATTTTTTGCCGGATTGTCATACTTTCCTTCTGTTATAACAGCCAGGAAACTAAAACACGTGAACATAAAACGAATGCAATAATATACAATCAGAAGAATTGTAAAACATATCAGTTTATATCGAATATTTAATAAAATTATATTTTCCTCAACATAAACAGTATTTATAACATTAAAAGATACCTTGTTATTATTAAGTGCAAGAAGCCGAATTTTAGGTGCAATCAGTTAATTGCGCGTCAGAGAAAGCCTAGGGACTGATCGTATGCGGATGATGATGCTGGAGGCAAAGATGACAAATGTCTAACGTAAACCGTTTATTTTAACGTAAAACAACTTACATAGTATTAAAATACAGTTCGTTCTAGAATTACAGGTGTTGTGGGAGGTTCTGGACGTCCAACGTAGAGCAGTGATACGTTGTTTGAAGTAGCCCCGGGGCATTAGCGGTTACACGTCCGGGGTGATTTCGGTGGTTGATGTAAGAGAATGAACTGAGTTCCTGTCACGGGTCGCTGTTGAACATACACTTGGCTAGAGAACTCCTCCCAACCTTGAGATTCGTGGTTTTTATAGGGATTTTTCGAGGCTCATCTTTTTCACTGGTCCTGTATTCACTTCCTCGCTTTCCGATTGGTCTCTCTTTTGTTTCTAGATAAAACCAAGACTTGATCGGGTTACAAGAAAGTGCATCTGTCTGATACCTTTTTATCGACTCTGATTGGATGTTCTTGATGGATCCATAAGCCGTGCGCTCATAATTCAGCCATTGTTTCTATTTTCTATCAGTTTTTGGATTTTAATAATTGCACGTGATGTTTTCTTAACCGTTCAATCTTTCCCATTTTTTGACTTTTTAACTTAGATCAGTAGCGTAGCTACAAATTCAGATCCCTGGAGCAAGTAGAGTCCGAAGAATTAGGGAGCGGGTCGCTCCCTAATTCTTCGGAAAAGGTCTCGCGAACTTTGTTTTGAACATTTAATTTAAAAAAATATATCTAATTATTTCGATTTAAAACTTTACTCAATAATAATTTATTTGAGATTTAAGACATTTCAGTAATAAGATATTCAATTTAATAAATGCAAATATAATAATAAAACAAAATATAATTCTTTAAGTACGGAATACCTAATAATAATAACCACCGTGCCTGAAACAGCAGCAGGTACAGTACATCATTGCACGGGATGAGGAGGAAGGGATTCGATACATTGTCTATGTATACTTTTTCGATGATATTGAGGCATACAAAGTTGTTCATTAAATTATTTTACTAACAATTTGCATAACTTTTTAAAGTCATTTTTTCAATGTCTGGAGGGTCAGTGAACTATTCTACAAGTAATTAACCAAACCTCTTTGCAATTGCATAGTGTGGATCCGTAGTAGTTCCTTAACTGTATTAAACAATCCGCTCACCTAAATAAAGTTACAACTTGCCTTTCTGCAACATTTATTATAAATAGAAGTTTTAAATTGGAATTGTAAGCTCTTATTATAAACTAAAATAGATCCAATTCTCCGAAAAATTCGACATAAATTCTCAGACAATAAAATGTTAATTATAGAATGGGTCTTCGAAAATTTTAGTCACGTTATAAATCATGTTTTCCTATCTACACGAGTCTCGTTTGTCTCTAAATTATGGCGTGACAGTAAGTGTTAATATCTGTCTTTCTATCTCTAAACAGAATCAGTATCGAAGGGCGACTAGTCACCTCATTTAGGCGGAATTTAACCTCACATACTTTCAATAATGTGGCACTCCCTAATCTCTGCTAAAAATAGCGGGATAGCCATGACAGTAGTGTGTATCTCTCAAACAGAAAAGCATCGCAAATTAATGTTACAAATTTTAATATTGTTTACAGCGTAACCAGTTTTATACAAGCCTGCAGCTGTATCTACCAGTTTAAATTATTGTAATATTTCCTCTTATTAGCAATACTTTGAAAAAAAAAATACTGTTTGGCAAAAAATTAATTATTTATTAAAATATGAAGGTCTTCATACAATTATTGTATGTTGAATTCCTTCAATAAATACAACCAATTGGGTGAAAATAACAAGTGAAACGTATTCAACAGAAAAACATTGCTTGAATCTAATTGGTTAGTTCTGGGAATTATATTTAAAATTACAAAATTGATTTTTAATTAATTGGAAATATATNAATGTTTTATTGAGAATTTTTAGATACATTGAAAATAAAAATTTCTTTCTTGAATTATCGTAAACTTTTCGGTAGATTTGGTGCTTCAATCGGTAGATCTACGGAAAATTCGCTAGACGTGGCAACATTGCATCAAACGAAAACCAAGGTTTTGGTTTTGGTTGGTTAGTTTCGTTAGTCCTGTAACAATTTTGCTCACTTTTTAGCCATTTCTACTAAGCAAAACTCCAGGTTAATAAAAATAAGCTCATTTTTTTTCAACGATAGAGCTATATTGTTATTGTATTTTATTCTTGTCGGATAACTCGATTTATAGGAGTTTGTTGTGATTTTATAAGACAGATTTAATACCAATATTTTAAAGATTAATGCTGAGCTCGTATTTTCTCGATTATAATGCACACTTTCTTTTTTCCGACTTAATTAATTCAACTTAGTTGTTTTCGTTCGCTCCTCATTTACGTGTATTACGTCATCAATATACAAGCGCGTCGTATCTCTACATCAAACGAAAGCCAAAGTTTTGGCTTTCGTTTGATGTAGAGTTTAATCTTATTTTAACTATAAAAAAAATATTAAAAATATTTAAAAATACAGTATTTTCTTAAGTNGTTTTTAATTATTAATGTTATGAACAATATCCTCGTGCGCTCGTGTTTCTCACATACCATGGATCTAAAACTTAACATAAAGAAATAAAAATTTTATTTAACTGGCTATTGCCGTTACATTAGAAGTGAAACTTCCAAATACTTATAAGGTAAACACTTAATTTTTCAAAGGCCCATTTTTCTGAAACGCTTGAGAGGTGAGTCTTATCATTACGACAGGAAGCAGTTTCTGTTTACTGACGAGTTTCGTTCGAATAGGAAACTTCAACGAAACTTGGTGATCAGGTCTGGCATTTTCTGTGTAATAAGGCCTTTTTAATTGTGTCGGTTAGACCACAATGGAAAGGCAGAGGATTAGAGGCAGGACCCGACATTTCCTTGACAGATTGCTGATAAAATCGAGGTACCTCTGAATAAACTAGATAAACAATTCACACAACATAACAATAACAATGCTCGTGGCGGTGTAGCAATTTGTTGTTCATATAAATTCATTTTTCTAAGTATATATCTGGATTAAATAAATTTATATTGTGTTGTGACTTTTTATATTCAAATTATGGTAATACGATTTATCAAATTTTTAACAGCGAGTAACCTGTTTAGTTTCATCGAAAAGGGGCACTGAGTTTTTGTTTTTTTTTTACAGGAAAGTGTAATCTTTAAACACTCGCAAACTTATTAAAAACGACGCATTGACAATTATTAAAAACTTATTAAATTTTCCGGGTGTCGTGGAGTAAAATTGGTCTGACGTATTTCTTTCTGTAAATGTTTTAACGTGAATGAACTGAATACAGATTTAGAAAACTTAATTTTTTTCAGATTTATTAGAAAATTTGATATTTTGTCAGGCCAAATACTGCAGGGACTGGTATCTAATCTGCAGCACCATTAAAAGGTTAACGAACTTCCGCTCTAAACTATATAATACTAGTAAGCTTAAATTACATTTCTATTTATTCGATTACTTTATTTTTATAAGAAGCGAATAGATCTTTAAAAAACCTTGTAGAAATCGTTATAATATTAAATATCGTTAGGTGTAGCTTTAACGAGAATTGGATTACCTCCAGAATTCTCAATGTCAGCTGGTAGTTTTTGCAACTGCTCTGACTGACCTTCGTTGATGGTGTTTTTTTAAAATTTAGTTTATTTAACTTGACGAACAAGTAAGTTTAATTAAGTAATAAACAATCTTACGTGTTAACACGTGAAATGACTATTAATCTCTACATTAAATAAAAATTAAATTTGTTTAATTTTCTAATGTAAGACAACTGTAATAAAAATTATTGCACGTCATTTATATTATTCAAAACAAAAGATGTATTATTAGAAACATATCTTAGTTATGGGGCATTAATAATTAAACATTAAATTAATTGATTTACGGAATAAAATGGATCATTATAATTCTAACACGAAAAAAAAAAACATAATGACCTTCTGTTATTATCTTCTTTTCATTTTAACTTGTTATCTTATACTGTAAATGCATTAAAACTATCTTCTTTCCGAATTAATGGAGGTAATTACATAAAACAAAACCTTTAACTACAAGTAACGAATATTTCAAATATATCTTTAAGGGGACACGAAAACTCCGAACGTTTTCGTTCTGCACCAAGGCCTGAGCAAGTTTTTTAAAACGAATTCCAAATTAGAACGATGGAACGATAATATTCGAAAAAACAATTTTAAACTTCGAATAACACGTGACGTAAATAAAATTCAAACGGTAGAAGACTAAAACTCGTAAATGTATGAACGTGTCATACATATAAATTTTTAAGATGTGCAGAGTGAATTAATATAGGCTAAGTTTGCTCAGATTTTTCATAAAGATATCTCCACGCAAGCGATATTTTTATTGCAGTCTTTAAACTTAATACACTTGCCGGTTGGGGATTACTTTGGTGTTATGGGCCGTGACGACCTTCTGCTAACCTGTTTTGCATATTTCTTATTTTCGTATTTTTCCGGAGGGCGGTAGTGTCGCTCAGTATTAAAGGAGCGTTGGAGTTAGCTATCGTGGTGGTAAGGGGCTAGATAACCCATGTATGCTTATCCGCTATGTTGGTCTTTAGAAAGCAGACTACTATCATAAAAGTTCAATAGAAGAGACATGAAAATAATGTAAAGAAAGATGTAAAGAAAACATTTATTTATAAATTCATCATCTGGATGATACAGTAATTCAATTTGAATTTCTGCATAGGTAGCATCTGCTGTCTTCACATTCACAATATCATATACTTTCGTGCTAACTACCCCATATGATGGATATTCCAAAAGAAGGCTATCTTGTCCTGGTTTAGTTAGATCATCTACATCTCCTGTCATTTCTGCTTGGCACTGTTTATTTTATCAAAGAGTGGACACAACTAAAGTTGAAAATTCAAGTTTTTTTTTGTTTCAACAATTGCAGTTTTTTTCTCTTGTCTCCATATGCGCTGTTGTGCCTTTTATGTTCATCAGTTGTAAAAGTGTATTTTGCTGCATCGATAAAATTTACCAAAGAAAACAAAAATACATTATTTACTATTCTATGCTATGCTGAATACGGGATGCTACACTAGCAAGCTGCCATCTTGGACTACGACGTCAAAAGGACCAATGTGGTTGTACACATGCCGGAAGTATATGAACATACCTGGGTAATCTAGCGCCTTACGTGGGGGAAATTTGATGTTTGTTTGGCTGTGACGACTTTTCACGTGCGTGCGTGAAGTGTATAATTATTCGAAGTCATCAAAAAATTACAATTGCATATAATGTTCACGTGTCATTAAACAGAACATTCAAATAACTGTAATTTATATTAATTAAAAAAAGCAAGCAACGAGTTGCTCAACTTTTCCGGCAACATTTAAAATTTTGGTGNATAGCCCATTTCTTGCTGGTTCATAAATGTTACTTCCAGTGCTGAAAATTCTTTTACTTTTAATGGAAGATGCTAGGGCACTTAGATATTTCATAGCTATTTTGTTGAAATTAGGAAAATGTTTTGAACTTCTCAACCACAAAAATGGGTCACTATGTCTTTGTATAAGAGGTAAAGGTAAATATTTTTCTAATTCTTGATCGAAACGTTTGTTCGTTTGTTTCATTTTTTCTTTCTTTTTAAAAACATATTCTTCTTTATTCTTTCGTTTAGCAGGTGCTAATTCATCAAATAAATTTAAAAAAAAACTTAGAGATTCTCCTCTATCTTGATCATTTCCAGAAGTAGAAGCTTCAGAATTTAATTCTTCTTGAGATTTTGAATTATCAACATCTAAGCTATCAATTATCCATCTTTTTATTTTCTCTACAATATATATATTTTTGAAATTTCATTTTGAATCTTGGATGTAATAAAGATGACAAGCATAAACACTTGTTGTCTATATGCTGGATTTTTTTAGTCCTTCCATTGTGGTATTAATGCTATTATAGGAACTATTGCTCTTTTCTTTTGATAAGAATAATTTCAGAGTCTCTATTATGGGAATTATTGAAGATGAGGTGGTTTCTCGGTTGCTGGTTTCCACAGTAATTTCTTCGAATAGTTTCAAAAGTGGAACAATTTTTTTAACCAAAAGCCACTGATATGTGTTCAACGTAGGAATCTTATTATCTATAGCATATACAAGGATTTTTTGCTATTCCAAGTTTCTTTGCGACATTTAAAATAATCAAAACTTTCATTTGAATTTCAATATATTAATCATTTTAGAACAAAATGTATCTTGAAGCATTTTCATGTAGTATTTATTCTTTTGCAATAATATTATTACATCATTAGACGACATTCTGCAAGACATTTTTTAAAGATGAATCCCACGTAAAATATTGAATACAGGAATATACAAAAGGTCTATAATTAGTTCGCTTACTGTTATTTTCTTTCAAGTGCTTTCTGCGGTGTTCTCAGATTCAGAAGATAGGAGAATACCGAATAAAGAGAACTTGCCATCTGAAATAATGATTAATTATATAAACTTTTCAAATAAAATATCACAACAAAAGTGCCACACGTAATTTTGAATATTGTGATCGGGTAAGGTATGCAACTCGTTACTGGTTTTTTAACGCTTCTGTCAAGTTACTAAGGTAAGTATATTTTGCCCAACTAAACTCTAATATAATGAATGTTTGCACTTTAAGATTTTGCATTAAACATTCGTTTTACAGAATTATTTGCTTCTTTTTTTAAAATGATTTTTGTGGGACCACAGACTTTCATTATAGGATATCGTTTATTTTCAATACGTTTAAGTATGTATTTGAATCGCTTTCGAAATCCTCTATTCACGTTTACACTTATACGCGCAATGAATCAAGTAGGCGCTCAGCTAATGAAGAGCAAACGTTTAGCATAGCGTGTGAGATCGGGTACTACGCATTAAATAATGTATACACAAGAAAAACACATCTTACATGATAATAATGACGAACTGATCTTTCACATCAAGCGCAATATCACGGTCATATCTTTTAAGTGATTTCCAAAATACAGTCGACTCCCCTATAAGATCATAGATACGTTCCATTCTTTAGGAATCTGATTTCTTCTGATTCCTTCCAATCACAGCCCGACACGTGTGAAGTTTACGGACTACGGCTGATTGAAAGGTTTTCTTCCATAAAATTAATCGATTCTAGACTAATATAATTTTAAATAAATTATATTAATTTATTTAAAATTTATTTTGTTACAGGAAATTAAAAACAAATCTACTCCCCTTACCATTCAATTTCTCTATAAAATAACAATCCTTACAATCGTTTGGGCGTTTATTTAATCAGCTTTTCATAAATTCCTTTTTCAGAAAACAAAATATTTCTATAAATTGAAAAGAAAATATCAGATTTGAATTTATATATAATGAATTTTAAATAATTTTAAACACTTATTTAGTATTATAAACGACGTGTAATTAAATAGAATGAAGGAAGAGAATTTTCAAATTAATACGAATTAAAACAGGTCAGAAGAAACTAAATTAGTAACAAGGAAAATTTTCTCTTCATATATACAGGTGCAGAGTTTCTTTTGTACCTGCAAAGCTGAACAAATTTTTGTTGCACGTAATTCCGCTTTTTGTGTAAAGTATAAAAAGATAGAGAAGGTGACTATCAACGAAGTAACCAGAGACATCATGAAGTATCAAATTATTGTCTTACTTTTAGCTGCGATGCTGCTGTTCGTATCTTGTGAAGGAGATGAACAAGGTTAGTTAATTAATTAAGTAGTTTACGAAAGTTCTGAGCAATATTAAAATATCATTACCTCAAATGGAAGTGATGGTGTGAGCCAGGTTTTCGGCTATGTCCTGCGGTTCGAATCTCAGATGAAATAATCGGTTTTATTAATATCTAAATAATTTTTTTTTGGTTAAACCTGAAAATTAAATTGTTTATTACTCAACAGAAACAGAACAAGGATCAGAAGGTGAAGGTGAAGGTGAAGCTGAAGAGAGTGGAAAGGGAAAAGGAAGTAAATGCAATCATAAAAAAGGAAAGAAGGGAGATAGTTAAGAAAAGTAACCTATCCGATTGAATAACTGATGTTAAAGTTAATTTAATTTTCTTTTCTTTAATTCTCCATAATCTATTACTTTAAAATAAGTATCCGACAATTTAAAAGCTAATCAATCATATATGGAATTCACGAGAAAATCTTTATTTAGGTTATATTTATGTCATATTTGTGACATATGCAATGTAATTTTACGTATGCTCAATAAATGCTGTTAATTATATATGAGAGAAGGAAGGATTTTTCATGATTGTTGACTTTTAGTCATTACCCATTAGAAAAATCCAGCAATGAATTGTTTAAAACGAACAAAATTTTTTTCTAAATGAACTAAATTCTCACGAATTTCATGTCGGTTCGGACCTATCTGGAACCTCACATTTCATATAGAAATTGTTTGTACAATGTGTGAGATCCTTAAGGAAGAAACTGAAGGAAGCTCAGCAAATAATCATGATATTTTACTGCTGCATTTTTTTCGGTTTTTTAGATGCTTGTTCTACATAAAGACGTCTTCCTTTCTAAATCATTCTATCTTGAAAATACCGAAACTTATACCAAGAAGGCCGTTTTTAATTTAGAATTGCTTCATTTTAAACCAGAAAAAGAGTTGTTTTCTGCGTTCGTGTTACGAATTGTCGTATTATTTGCCACTTTGCTGTAGTAACTATACAAGTTCTTTCTATTTTTGATAAAAGTAAATGGATTCTACTTTCTACTCGTGGCACCAATCTGGATGAAAGACCAGAATACTAGTAAACTCGAGTTTCAGTATACCACCAAAATCTAAGTCATATTAGAGAAATTAATTTCAGCAGAAATCAGTTTTAACAGCATCAATTTCCCTAATAAAGAAATCTTTCTGCAAAGTTTCAGAAATTAAGCTACAAACAGGGTGAACAAATCGTGCCACTTACACACACATATTAACATACAGAAATTACCCACTCCCCAATTCTTTTACATTTTTCAACGTTTCAAGGTGTCCTAGCTGGTGTTCAAGGACACCTTGTCATTTTTTGCCGGATTGTCATACTTTCCTTCTGTTATAACAGCCAGGAAACTAAAACACGTGAACATAAAACGAATGCAATAATATACAATCAGAAGAATTGTAAAACATATCAGTTTATATCGAATATTTAATAAAATTATATTTTCCTCAACATAAACAGTATTTATAACATTAAAAGATACCTTGTTATTATTAAGTGCAAGAAGCCGAATTTTAGGTGCAATCAGTTAATTGCGCGTCAGAGAAAGCCTAGGGACTGATCGTATGCGGATGATGATGCTGGAGGCAAAGATGACAAATGTCTAACGTAAACCGTTTATTTTAACGTAAAACAACTTACATATATTAAAATACAGTTCGTTCTAGAACTACAGGTGTTGTGGGAGGTTCCGGACGTCCGACGTAGAGCAGTGATACGTTGTTTGAAGTAGCCCCGGGGCATTAGCGGTTACACGTCCGGGGTGATTTCGGTGGTTGATGTAAGAGAATGAACTGAGTTCCTGTCACGGGTCGCTGTTGAACATACACTTGGCTAGAGAACTCCTCCCAACCTTGAGATTCGTGGTTTTTATAGGGATTTTTCGAGGCTCATCTTTTTCACTGGTCCTGTATTCACTTCCTCGCTTTCCGATTGGTCTCTCTTTTGTTTCTAGATAAAACCAAGACTTGATCGGGTTACAAGAAAGTGCATCTGTCTGATACCTTTTTATCGACTCTGATTGGATGTTCTTGATGGATCCATAAGCCGTGCGCTCATAATTCAGCCATTGTTTCTATTTTCTATCAGTTTTTGGATTTTAATAATTGCACGTGATGTTTTCTTAACCGTTCAATCTTTCCCATTTTTTGACTTTTTAACTTAGATCAGTAGCGTAGCTACAAATTCAGATCCCTGGAGCAAGTAGAGTCCGAAGAATTAGGGAGCGGGTCGCTCCCTAATTCTTCGGAAAAGGTCTCGCGAACTTTGTTTTGAACATTTAATTTAAAAAAATATATCTAATTATTTCGATTTAAAACTTTACTCAATAATAATTTATTTGAGATTTAAGACATTTCAGTAATAAGATATTCAATTTAATAAATGCAAATATAATAATAAAACAAAATATAATTCTTTAAGTACGGAATACCTAATAATAATAACCACCGTGCCTGAAACAGCAGCAGGTACAGTACATCATTGCACGGGATGAGGAGGAAGGGATTCGATACATTGTCTATGTATACTTTTTCGATGATATTGAGGCATACAAAGTTGTTCATTAAATTATTTTACTAACAATTTGCATAACTTTTTAAAGTCATTTTTTCAATGTCTGGAGGGTCAGTGAACTATTCTACAAGTAATTAACCAAACCTCTTTGCAATTGCATAGTGTGGATCCGTAGTAGTTCCTTAACTGTATTAAACAATCCGCTCACCTAAATAAAGTTACAACTTGCCTTTCTGCAACATTTATTATAAATAGAAGTTTTAAATTGGAATTGTAAGCTCTTATTATAAACTAAAATAGATCCAATTCTCCGAAAAATTCGACATAAATTCTCAGACAATAAAATGTTAATTATAGAATGGGTCTTCGAAAATCTTAGTCACGTTATAAATCATGTTTTCCTATCTACACGAGTCTCGTTTGTCTCTAAATTATGGCGTGACAGTAAGTGTTAATATCTGTCTTTCTATCTCTAAACAGAATCAGTATCGAAGGGCGACTAGTCACCTCATTTAGGCGGAATTTAACCTCACATACTTTCAATAATGTGGCACTCCCTAATCTCTGCTAAAAATAGCGGGATAGCCATGACAGTAGTGTGTATCTCTCAAACAGAAAAGCATCGCAAATTAATGTTACAAATTTTAATATTGTTTACAGCGTAACCAGTTTTATACAAGCCTGCAGCTGTATCTACCAGTTTAAATTATTGTAATATTTCCTCTTATTAGCAATACTTTGAAAAAAAAAATACTGTTTGGCAAAAAATTAATTATTTATTAAAATATGAAGGTCTTCATACAATTATTGTATGTTGAATTCCTTCAATAAATACAACCAATTGGGTGAAAATAACAAGTGAAACGTATTCAACAGAAAAACATTGCTTGAATCTAATTGGTTAGTTCTGGGAATTATATTTAAAATTACAAAATTGATTTTTAATTAATTGGAAATATATGATTATTAACGAATGCAATTTATGAAAAGGTAAGAAAATTCGAATTATATAATTAATTTTTTAAATTTACTCTATTTTAATTACTAAGAATTTTTGTGATTTGCAATTAATACAGAGGTTGCGGCCGAAGTTTTCATCTCTCAAACGTGAACGTCGAACGTCGAGCGCCTCTATCTTGTAAGCGGTGTTCGACGTTCGACGTTCACGTTTGAAAGATGAAAACTTCGGCCGCAATATCTTTAGGTGTTTTTCATTAACTGAGAATTTAATTATACAGATTTATTCGATTGATTGGTTAACTTTTTATTGGTGCAAAGAGCCATTTTTTTTATAGCTGTTGCGCCAATAAACACTATTAAATGAAAATAAATTATTAATATATGTATATATATTAATCTATCAGCAGTAACATATCCTATATATATATATATATATATACACGTTACTGCTGATAGAGGAGAAAAGATAAGTTTGATATGAAAATAGGGTAGAATAGTCGCAAGGTGTTTTTAATTATTAATGTTATGAACAATATCCTCGTGCGCTCGTGTTTCTCACATACCATGGATCTAAAACTTAACATAAAGAAATAAAAATTTTATTTAACTGGCTATTGCCGTTACATTAGAAGTGAAACTTCCAAATACTTATAAGGTAAACACTTAATTTTTCAAAGGCCCATTTTTCTGAAACGCTTGAGAGGTGAGTCTTATCATTACGACAGGAAGCAGTTTCTGTTTACTGACGAGTTTCGTTCGAATAGGAAACTTCAACGAAACTTGGTGATCAGGTCTGGCATTTTCTGTGTAATAAGGCCTTTTTAATTGTGTCGGTTAGACCACAATGGAAAGGCAGAGGATTAGAGGCAGGACCCGACATTTCCTTGACAGATTGCTGATAAAATCGAGGTACCTCTGAATAAACTAGATAAACAATTCACACAACATAACAATAACAATGCTCGTGGCGGTGTAGCAATTTGTTGTTCATATAAATTCATTTTTCTAAGTATATATCTGGATTAAATAAATTTATATTGTGTTGTGACTTTTTATATTCAAATTATGGTAATACGATTTATCAAATTTTTAACAGCGAGTAACCTGTTTAGTTTCATCGAAAAGGGGCACTGAGTTTTTGTTTTTTTTTTACAGGAAAGTGTAATCTTTAAACACTCGCAAACTTATTAAAAACGACGCATTGACAATTATTAAAAACTTATTAAATTTTCCGGGTGTCGTGGAGTAAAATTGGTCTGACGTATTTCTTTCTGTAAATGTTTTAACGTGAATGAACTGAATACAGATTTAGAAAACTTAATTTTTTTCAGATTTATTAGAAAATTTGATATTTTGTCAGGCCAAATACTGCAGGGACTGGTATCTAATCTGCAGCACCATTAAAAGGTTAACGAACTTCCGCTCTAAACTATATAATAGCAGTAAGCTTAAATTACATTTCTATTTATTCGATTACTTTATTTTTATAAGAAGCGAATAGATCTTTAAAAAACCTTGTAGAAATCGTTATAATATTAAATATCGTTAGGTGTAGCTTTAACGAGAATTGGATTACCTCCAGAATTCTCAATGTCAGCTGGTAGTTTTTGCAACTGCTCTGACTGACCTTCGTTGATGGTGTTTTTTTAAAATTTAGTTTATTTAACTTGACGAACAAGTAAGTTTAATTAAGTAATAAACAATCTTACGTGTTAACACGTGAAATGACTATTAATCTCTACATTAAATAAAAATTAAATTTGTTTAATTTTCTAATGTAAGACAACTGTAATAAAAATTATTGCACGTCATTTATATTATTCAAAACAAAAGATGTATTATTAGAAACATATCTTAGTTATGGGGCATTAATAATTAAACATTAAATTAATTGATTTACGGAATAAAATGGATCATTATAATTCTAACACGAAAAAAAAAACATAATGACCTTCTGTTATTATCTTCTTTTCATTTTAACTTGTTATCTTATACTGTAAATGCATTAAAACTATCTTCTTTCCGAATTAATGGAGGTAATTACATAAAACAAAACCTTTAACTACAAGTAACGAATATTTCAAATATATCTTTAAGGGGACACGAAAACTCCGAACGTTTTCGTTCTGCACCAAGGCCTGAGCAAGTTTTTTAAAACGAATTCCAAATTAGAACGATGGAACGATAATATTCGAAAAAACAATTTTAAACTTCGAATAACACATGACGTAAATAAAATTCAAACGGTAGAAGACTAAAACTCGTAAATGTATGAACGTGTCATACATATAAATTTTTAAGATGTGCAGAGTGAATTAATATAGGCTAAGTTTGCTCAGATTTTTCATAAAGATATCTCCACGCAAGCGATATTTTTATTGCAGTCTTTAAACTTAATACACTTGCCGGTTGGGGATTACTTTGGTGTTATGGGCCGTGACGACCTTCTGCTAACCTGTTTTGCATATTTCTTATTTTCGTATTTTTCCGGAGGGCGGTAGTGTCGCTCAGTATTAAAGGAGCGTTGGAGTCAGCTATCGTGGTGGTAAGGGGCTAGATAACCCAGGTATGCTTATCCGCTATGTTGGTCTTTAGAAAGCAGACTACTATCATAAAAGTTCAATAGAAGAGACATGAAAATAATGTAAAGAAAGATGTAAAGAAAACATTTATTTATAAATTCATCATCTGGATGATACAGTAATTCAATTTGAATTTCTGCATAGGTAGCATCTGCTGTCTTCACATTCACAATATCATATACTTTCGTGCTAACTACCCCATATGATGGATATTCCAAGAGAAGGCTATCTTGTCCTGGTTTAGTTAGATCATCTACATCTCCTGTCATTTCTGCTTGGCACTGTTTGATTTTATCAAAGAGTGGACACAACTAAAGTTGAAAATTCAAGTTTTTTTTTGTTTCAACAATTGCAGTTTTTTTCTCTTGTCTCCATATGCGCTGTTGTGCCTTTTATGTTCATCAGTTGTAAAAGTGTATTTTGCTGCATCGATAAAATTTACCAAAGAAAACAAAAATACATTATTTACTATTCTATGCTATGCTGAATACGGGATGCTACACTAGCAAGCTGCCATCTTGGACTACGACGTCAAAAGGACCAATGTGGTTGTACACATGCCGGAAGTATATGAACATACCTGGGTAATCTAGCGCCTTACGTGGGGGAAATTTGATGTTTGTTTGGCTGTGACGACTTTTCACGTGCGTGCGTGAAGTGTATAATTATTCGAAGTCATCAAAAAATTACAATTGCATATAATGTTCACGTGTCATTAAACAGAACATTCAAATAACTGTAATTTATATTAATTAAAAAAAGCAAGCAACGAGTTGCTCAACTTTTCCGGCAACATTTAAAATTTTGGTGGATCCATCTATTATAATACTTTATTAAAATGTTTTTTTTTTTATAGTTTTGACTATTATAAAATAATCAAAACTATAAAATTGGAAAAACGCTTAATTTTGAAGGTTGAAATAAATTTTATAAAAAATTGTAATTGTTAATAAATAGTAAAATAGTCATTAAAATCGACCCTACCGGAGATTCACACGACTCCAATCATCTATCTCATCACCCCTTCGACATTTAACCACTAAAATTGGATGGGATCATTCACTCAATCTAACAGTCAAACCTTTCTGCAAAATTTCAGAAATTTTCCACCCAAAACTTAACAATTAAGTGTCAAAAAGGGGGAACAAAATCGTGTCTCACAGACACACACACACATTAACATCCACACATACAGAAAATACTCTCAACTTTTTGTATTCCTCGACGTTTCAAGATATCATAAGTCCAAAAAATGTAATTATTTGGGAGTGGGAACGTTTTTTGCAGGATCTCCAACCTTTCCCTCTGTCATATAAAAACCGGGGAAGTAAAAATAGGCTACAATAATGTAACTTTTATTTCGGTTTTCATTTTAATTAATGTTTATTATTTTTACTTTTCGCTCGGGCAATGCCAAGTAAATTAAATAAAGTTGAATTATATTTAATTAATTAAAACACATTAATTATTTCAGGCAAACAAGTTATTAACATTTCTCCATTGAAGACAATAAAATGAATATCGACTGTATTAGACCAAACCTTTGCTTTGTTTACAAGAGATTAGGAAATGTAATTGGACGGCATCCATATTATTTTATAAGTATACCTTTACTTTTCTCCGCATTCCTCTCTCCATTCCTTATGAGAATATCGACTAAAGAAGATTATTTTAACGTCATAGTTGCAGATAGTGGAAAGATTTTTGATACTAAGTTATTCGTAGAAAGTACTTTTTCCTATAATTCACAAGAATTCTCTGATCAGATTAGAGCACCTGATATTAACTTTGGATTTTTAACATATATAATGAGAAAAGATGAAGGAAATATGTTCGATAAAAATGTTCTTTCTGATGTAAGATTAATCGATGAAGTCATACAAAACGTAACAGTTGACAGTAATGGAAAGCAAATTCATTATCTTGATATTTGCTCCTTGAACAACAATAAATGTTTCCAAAACCCGATCATTGAGGTGATGTCAGAAGTGGGTGTGAACTCTTTACTTCAGAAAAGAAAGAAGTTGAAATATCCAATTGACATAGATCTATTGTCTTTTACCTATAAAATTTACTTTGTAAATTTGGGTGGAGTAACTTTGGATAATGATAATTTCGTGGAAAATTTTAATGCCGTGATGTTATATTATTCAACAGACGAAAAAAATGAAAAACACAAAGAATTGTTTGATAAATGGTCGTTCGCAGTTTACGATAGGATTCAAAAATGCAATTTTACCTACGTAAAGGTTTTTCCAAACTCGAAGTTTTTTGTTAAGAAAGAGTTTGGGAATCAAGTAAATAGAACAAAGCCTAAAATAGGAGGGTTAGTAGTGTTTATGATTATATTTTCAATATTGTTCTGCATGAGCAATAGTTGGGTGAGAAGTAAACCCGTTCTTGGTGTAGCCAGTGTCATATCGGCTGGATTAGCGGTTGTCTCTTCTTTCGGATTAATGTCGGCGTTAGGTATAGAAAACATTTCGTGGAATGCCACAATTCCATATCTAGTGCTTGGTAAGTTGTTTCCTAAATTTACTTCGATTTCTTTCGTANAAAACACTGTATCGTGGTTAAAGTTTTATAAGGAGTTTCAGAACAATCCTGTCGCGAAATTCTCGTTAGATGGTTACAACATGTCGGTATAGAAAACATTTCGTGGAATGCCACAATTCCATATCTAGTGCTTGGTAAGTTGTTTCCTAAATTTACTTCGATTTCTTTCGTAACAATGCTAGCAAACTGATTGATTATTTATTTATATTATAGTAACTGAGATAGATGATGCATTCGTACTGATAGGATGCTGGAGAATCACAAATCCCAAGCAGAATGTCGAGAAACGCATGGAAGCGACATATTGTGAAGCGGGGATTTCCATCACGTTGACGTCACTCACCAACTTCATTTCTTATTGCATCGGAATGATGAGTCCATTTCCAGTTGTTAGAATATTCTGTTATTATACAGCAACTTGCATCGTATTCACTTTTCTGTATCAGATGACGTTTTTCGGGGGTTGCCTGGCGTTAAGTGGATACAGAGAAGAACGTTATACTCGTTCTGTGGTATGTTTTACAGGAGGTGAGTCAGAATTCATATTCGCTAATAAATAATATTCATATTTCAAAGAATGTATTTGATAAATATATTATACTAGCTGCAAGGACCCGCTTCGCTGGGTTTTTAAAAAGTAACGATAGTGAAGATTAAGATAATTACATTATAGCCAATCTTACCCGTTTTCACAGAATGCAAGAATTAGGTCCCCCGTTTCCAGACTAATTAGAGACCTGGTCCCGATTCTATTTCTGAACGTATCCTGTTCACGTCAAGTCAAACGAACTATTTTCAACGTTTCTGGAACGTTTACAATCGTTCTATAATCGAACTAATATTCGAATTTTATGTTCGAATTAAATTCGAACAAAACATTCGAAATAGAAAGCCACTTTCAACCACTTTCAGCCTCATATCTCCCGCACCCTTATAGCTATCGAGACGCAACCACCACCCCTATGCACGAATGGAGACTTGGGGCTACCACCACATACAAACACCATTCACGTGCGATGTGTAGTTTTTGCGGAAAAGTGAAATATAGGGACACACATGTCCATTTATATATATAGCAAATATTTCAGGTTAGTTTTTATAAAGTTTCTTAGGTTATCAATATTATGTATTAATTAAAGGAAGACGCCCCTCTCATTCTTTCAATGCAGAAATTTATGATTTCCAATCAGTGATACTTAAATATGATCAGACAGTCTACTTTGCAACATGTACCAGCTCTTCGAAAACTCTCCTGCGTACTTTGGGAGGATTTTGACATTTACTATACAAAATAACGCCAAATTAATATACATAGTCCTACGCTGAATGCATTTATTCTTGGTTGCAGCTCTCAGAGAAAACATTTGATGAAAAAATTCTTGAGTATCATAAATAATAAGACGTTTTCAAAATATTCTGAAAAAGAACAGAAGAGAGTCAACGAATTTCACAAATTAAACAAAACTTCTCTATAAATTTAATACACAATCGTAAAATCCGAGTGTCGATTCGCGAAATGTTTGTGAAACAAATTTCAAATATATCCTGAATTTTTATGCGTTTTTCATTCGTAACATCTTGCTGATAATATTGCAACGGAGTGTAATAGTATTAGTAAATAATCACTTTATGAATATTGTGCTCAATACCATCTATTGTTGAACTTTTCAGTGGAATCTTTAAAACTTTTCAGCGCCATTCTAGAATTGCTGACATATTTAGACATTCTGAAATTTCAACTGTTTTATCCCGATGCATCAATTCTTCCACAGCTCTTGAATCGTTGCCCGTTCTGATGAAACAATAGTTTCTGCTATCCATCATTACACTCGCATCACTCTACTTCAACAATGATGGGAAATATTACTACGTACCGGACAGAATTTACCATCAAATTTTTCGTCTTTAATTTTAACTATACCATATTACTGTTACCGTGTTTCCCCGAAAATAAGACAGTGTCTTAGATTAATTAATTTTTGCTCTGAAACATGCGCTAGGTCTTATTTTCAGGTAATGTCTTATTTTTCCATGAAGAAGAATTCACATTTATTTTTGAACAAAAAATTCCCAAGTCCAACTTAGACGACAGTGACGTATATTTGGTCGTGTCGAACTGAACTTAAATAAAACCGAAGTCACGAACCGACGTCGACAAAGTTTATTGAACGCCTCAACAGGTAAAACCGATCTGGCATACGGTACGACTACTCCTATACAGCACCCCTATTGGATGGGAGACAAGTCCCCCAGCCCAAGCAAGCAGCGATCATTCACAAAAATAGCCCTCATCGCCCGATCGACCGGGCTAGGCCATTGATTGCCTTACAATCAGGCTTCAGCAGTGAACTCACGAAGTTCCCATGCTGGAGTGGACTTCCCACTCGCGCTTCAACTTAACCATTTTATAGAATCGACATCGGGCTCAATGACCAATTAGTGCTTACTGAACCGTAGCACTATGCAAACGTGATGTGGCGTGATTCCCAGCCGATCAATTAGCGATCACCAGCCGTAACGTTATGCAAATCTGTGAATTTCAAGCCATAGTCTTATGCAAATCATGCCGTTTGGCGTGATTGTCTGCAGACCAATCAGTGGCTGTACTTTCAAAAAGCCAACGGCCACTTTGAATCATCTGTCGATGACCGTTACCAGTAAAAAAAAACTTTGCTAGGTCTTATTTTCAGAGGATGTTTTATTTTCAGGGAAACACGGTAGTAAGCGGCATTTCTGCTTTATCACTCGTTCCATCCCTATTATTTCAGTCAGTAAAATTAAAAACTCTAGTTTATATTGTTGCATTTCTATCGATATATAAAGAAATATCCTGCAGATTTATCTACATGGACAATTATATTGAAAATATTAGGTTTAATATAGAGTTCTCTCCTGACCTAGAATTTAATCAGGGTGCTAATTTTAAAACCGTTTTCGTTACTAAAGAGATTGTGTTGATTTTTACTTGCTTTCATTTTTGATCTTACAATATAATTGGCTTAATCATAAAACATTTTTAGTTGTTGAACAGTTTTCTTTTAAGTATTTATTCATCTGATTTGTTTTCATTACAGAAGAATTCGAAGAAAACAGAACGAAAAATAACGAATTCGAAGATGAAGCAGCGATGGCATTTTTTAGAGATGTACTAGGAAAGCTATTGTCAAATCCAATAGTAAAAATAATTGTTGGGTTAATCTATGTTATTAATTTATCTATCGGAATTTTGGGTGCTCATTCCATTACACATGGCATTAAGTTTGAAAATTTATTTTCCAAAGGATCTGTACTTCAAGAAAGCTCTCGTATTAGATTCACATATTTCACCGAGTACTCTTATCCTTTTCACATAATTATTAACAAAACCTTGGATTACTCAGATATAAAAGTTCAAGAATCCATAGAAAATCTCTTAAAAAAATTCGAGCAACATCCCCATGTGGCAGAAGAGCAAAACACTGTATCGTGGTTAAAGTTTTATAAGGAGTTTCAGAACAATCCTGTCGCGAAATTCTCGTTAGATGGTTACAACATGTCGAACAAACATGATTTCATCGATGGTCTTCGTAATGTCTTCTTCAAACTGCACGCAGCCAAGTCACTGTCAAATGATGTCGTCTTTAATAGCGATGGAACCGACATCTTATATAGTAGATTCTTCGTTATGGGAAAAAATTTGAATTCTTCACAAATAGAGAGAGATACGTTGAAAGAATTATGGGAAATTGCCGAAAAATCTGAAATTCCTGTTTTGGTGCACTGTATTAAATCGAGTATAATTAACCAAGGTATAATCATAGAATATACAATTTACCAATTGTTTTGGATTACGGCTGCTTTACTAACTATAATTTACTTCCTAATGGTACCAAACTTGTTAGTTGCCCTTATTGTGTCCATTTGTGTTGTTTCTTCAATATTAGAAACATTGGGTTACATGTCATTGTGGGGCGTAAATGTGGATATATTCTCTATGATGAATCTAATTTTGTGTGTTGGATTCAGTGTGAATTACCCTTGTCACATGTCTTATGCTTATATAACGTCCTCCGAGAAGAGAGCGAACGAGAAAATGAGAGATTCTTTGTATCGTATTGGGTTTTCTGTAATACAAGGCTCTCTGTCCACGGGTCTAGGAATATTGATTTTGTATTCTGATGTATATTTTCTGTCGACATTTGTGAAAATTGTAGTACTTATTGCTGTAGAAACGGCATTTCATGCATTGATTTTTATACCTGTGGTACTGACTACAATTTTTTCCATGTTCCGGAAAAGACAAAGTATTTAAACTTTTTCAATCAACAACGTAACTTCTATTATACTTTTAGGTTTAGCAAAATACTTATTAACCGAATTAACCCAACCTTTATCTTTAACCAGGATGTTGCGGCATAGTAGTTTGAGGTTTAGGTTAGTTTTATTTGGTTATGACAAAGCGACACATAGACGATCTGCCGGTGATGGAATTGCCTCCTGAGAAGTCTTTTAACGGAAACTGACCCGCATTTAGGAGTTAGTAACACGAAGAATACTTCCGAAAATCCCAAATGGCCAGATCGTTGACCAACTACCGGTGTTTTGTGCTATTATCCATTCTGACACAAGTGGGAACGATGCAGTAGTTTCAAGCAATGACAGTTGGAAGTTTTGCAAAATACAGAGTTTAGCAAAAGTGTTATACTTCTCGTATGTATTATATTTTTATGCTAATTATATATTAGGGGAGATCGGGGCAACTTCGGCAAGCGGGGCAAGTTTGTCAAGCGCTTTTTTTAAAAAACAAATTAAAAGGAGACTTTGGTTATAGGTTAGGCCAGGGGTGGCCAACACGCGGCGCATGCGCCAAACTTGGCGCATTGGACGATTACAAATGGCGCTTCAGTCGTTTTCGAGCAACATTGCCAGATTCGGCTTCATTGCAATCGACCTCTCGACCTTTTTTTTTTTTGCTTGTACGTTACACGATGCATTCGTGTACACGTACACCACTGATGTCATATAGAACTACTTTATACGGGTAGTGTAGCTACCCGTGTAAGATAGTTCTCTTATGAATTATAGATTATAAATAGTTTCTTCTTATAAATTGAAATACCTAGTTAACGGGTGGCCGAAAATTTTCTCCGCCCCGGGCTGCTAACACTCACGGTACGCCTCTGCGTATCTGAACTCGTCTATCACAAAAATTGGCGCATGGTATGCAAAAGGTTGGCCACCCCTGGT